>NC_066879.1:18406708-18707541 GCF_022985175.1 Labeo rohita | reverse complement strand
AAAACTTGATCGAGTCCAGTCACAAAAAAAATTGTGCCATGAAACTTGATTACCTTAAACATTTGTGCAATGAAAACAGAGGTGTTGTGCATATAGAGTGACATTAGGAAGACAATATGAGCTGGTGTATCATTGTAACCAATGAGGGACCAGAATGCACTTAGGGGTGGGACTAGTGGTGAGGAGCATTATGATGTCAGCGTCTCCTGCCCCGCCTTTTTCCGAATGTCTTTCTGTGTGAAGAGTCCAGGGGGAAGATTCGTCCCCAGTCGCTCTTTCCTTACCCATCTCAGTTCAACATAGTTCATAGTCTATGAGTTTATGTCAATATATACGAGTCGTCAATGCCCGGAAGATGGAAATTGGAGATTTGTTTTGTTTCGTTTGCAGTTGTGACAATAAAAATAATATTACAATAATATTTGCCCGTTAGGTACTTATACACAAAGAGCATTCATTTTTCTATTTAAGTACAAAGAAATCCACAGAATGGTACTATATACAACCTACAATAAATACTGTGTATGATATCATCTTTATGTGTTAAAAGGGAATTCCGTTTGTTGCTTGCAAAGTTCGGTTTCACTTGCTGGAAGTTTTTCTCTCTCTCTTTTTTTTCTTTCTTTTTTTTTTTTTTTTTTTTTTTTAGGTTTTACTCTTTTAGAAGTCTTTCCTATAGGACCGTGGGGACAGAAACCCCCTCATGTCTCCTCTTCGTCCCCGTGATGTCTGCGATTCCGCGGTTTCTTCTGTTCCTTCAGCTCTTTGAGGTCTTTGGCCTTGATGACCCCCGTCAGCGGGTCTCCATATTGCCAATAGTCCTGGCAGTACTGGTTTATGAGGCCCATCTCAGGCTGACTGAGGATGGTCAGAAGGTCTTTGTATTGTCCGGCGCTGGGGGTCCAGGCGCTGGACTGGAGCGAGGAAGCTGCCGGACGGCCCGTTTCCACCAGGATGTTGTTGACTGCCTGGTTGGTCAAGACCACCAGCTGAAGTTTGACCAAGGTGTGCTTGAAGTTCTTCTCTGTGGCTGTGCAGATGTAGATGCCGGAGTCCGAGGACTGGAGGGAACGCAGTAGTAAGCCTTGATCTGTCTTCAACACGCGCCCATCGGTGCGTACCTGAAGAAACACACAAAAACAGCTTTTATTTACTATTTACAAATGTACTATTTATTTACTATTTACAAAAACAGTAATTAATATTTAAAATATATATGTAACAAAATATATTAAAAAAAACTTAAAATTTGTAATATAATTGTATAATACATTGGAAATTATATTTTAATTACAATTAAATATATATATATATATATATATTTTTTTTAATTCTTTTTATTTCTATATATATATATATATATATATATATATACATGTGTGTGTGTGTGTGTGTGTGTGTGTGTGTGTACTTGTTTTTGCTACATAGTGGGGACCAAATGTCCCCACAATGATAGTAAAACCTGAAATTTTTGACATTGTGGGGACCGGCCTGCGGTCCCCACAATGTTAAAAAATGATTAAAAATAGTAAATGATGTTTATCTGAAAGTGTAACGATGCAAACATGTTTTCTGTGAGGGCTAGGTTTAGGGTTAGGGTTGGGTTAGGGGATAGACAATATCGTTTGGTCAGTACAAAATCTATAGAAGTCTATGGAAAGTCCCCACAATTCACAAAAACAAACATGTGTGTGTGTGTGTGTGTGTGTGTGTGTGTGTGTGTGTATATATATATATATTAAAATTTATACTTTTACAATATTATATACTTTTTTGCTAATTATATAGACACACACATACATATACACACATATATATATATATATATATATATATATATATATATATATATATATATATATATATATATAGTACAATTATAAAAAACGTAAATAAATATAAATATAATTTTACGTTATAAGTTATACAAGTTATTATATAATATATATAAAATTATATAATATGAGTTATTATACAAATAAATATTCATTTATTTATTTCTGTATTTCTACATTTATATATTTATTTATTCATTTACTTATTTATACTTAAGTAATTTCTCGTCCTCTATAATAAAATACTACATTAGAAATATAATTTTTCAATTAAAAATGTAACTCTAAAATTTGATAAATTAATTTACAAAAACTACAATTACAAAAAAAAATGATGTCAACGGTATGTATGAATATCATTTTATGTCATTATAATATACTACATTCTAAATATAATTTTTCAATTATAAATTTAATTCTATAATTGTAATTATTAATTTATTTACATTTTTACTACATACTATAATGTTGTTAATATTGGTAATATTTATATTATATTGAAAACAAAATATATATATATATATATATATATATAATGTGTAAAATTATACTTAATTTATAATATAATTATATAATTTTAATTATAAATCTGAAATGATATTACAATTCTAATTATATCAGATATTATATTTTTACAATATTACTTTTTTTGGTGTATATATATATATATATATAAATGTAATTCAATAATTGTAATTATTAATTTAGAATTTAAATTTTTACTACATACTATAATTATACTGTATATTAATATAACAAAAATATAAAATATGTGTATAATGATATAATATATTGGAAATGGTGTTTCAGTAATAATTAAATTATACATACACACACATATATAGTTTTTTTTTTTTTTTTTTTTTTTTTTTTTTTTTTCAATAATCCTTTATATTATAGGCATTAATCATCTATCTAAAAAGAAAATACTGAATTTAAAAAATGCAAATATTGGCTCATCCCATTATGGCCTCTGGCATATTGTGCATCTATACCATTTACTTATGCATGTTTATGTACATGTGTGTCCTTACCTCTCTCCTCCTATCGCTGTTGTCTCGGTGGAGGTGCCATTTGATGGCGGCGTGTGGCGATCTGGCCTGGCACTCCAAAAACGTGCTGCTGCCCTCTACCCCGTACTGCACCGTCTCTAGCGTGTTCTTATTGGCTGGACAACAAGAACAACACGTCATTTCTCACAGACATCAACACAGCACTGGAGCGAGAACAAGAGCTGGCCATGAACTATTAGGACAGAGCCAGTATAATGTAAGTGTCGTGTCAGTCAAAGTGCAGTAATGTAAAAAAGCTCAACACTACAACAATTCAGATCAGAGCAAAATGGAGTTTTCTGTTAGCAGCTCATTACGGTTGTATAAAGAAAGCATGAGTGTATTTTTCATAAACGAAAGTGAATAAAACTGAATTCATGAACTGATGATGCTGATAAATGTCATGACATGATAATTTATCAGTAAATTAGCTGTGCATACAAAATGTTTATACATTTACATTAGAATCGAAAAATTAAACAGACAAAAATAAATGTATTTATTGATATTACATTATGCATTTATAAATATTAACTGTAGTAATGTAAGACAGAGAGCTTACTGTTGGAATTGTATCCTCTGCATTGCCGTATGGGATTCCCGTATTTCACATCCTGTCGTCGACTGCGTCTGAAAGGAAGCCAATATGACAAGATAAGAAATTTATTTCCATCTGTAACTGACTAAGCTTATATATTTTATGGGAAAATTTAGTAGACAGCTCATCTGATTAAGTTACTCCAATTCTTAGTTTCAACACACACTACTTTTAAGGCTTCTTTAGCCCAAAATAAATCACTCTGTGTGTACAGCCACGCTCAAGATACGACGGTCAGCCAGGATGAACGCTGGCAGCCTGAACACATAATCTTATGTGTAAAGTTCAGGAGAGGAAAAAAAGTTAAATCTGTTTCACTGGGAATTCATCTTTTTGCAGTGTTTGGGAAAATCCCTTCCTGTTTCACAATAAGAATACACGTCCTCCACTAAATAAGATCCATACTGACACCTGTTGGTCTCAAACGCTTTGGGATAAATGAAAATTTATGTGTTAAATTAAAACTGTCATTTCCCCCTGAAATTTCCCAACATGACTAATGCATCTGACTGGATGAAAGCAAAAGATCTTCAGTTGCATCATCTAATGAACAACATTTCCAGAAATTAGGAGGCGGTGACTGTAAATGAGGATCAAATCCTCATGAACGCACATGACTGGAATGTGATCTTTGATGTGTGGGAGTTTGAGTTATTTTTGTTTACTGGGGATCTTATTAATGTGCGTTTCATTATTTCCAATCAATGTTAATAAAAAGATCCAAATAAAGAAAAAGGGCCAGATTATTGAGAAATAATAGGATGAAAGATAGGGAATGAGCTCAGGAACTGGATTCAAATCTGCATTTCTCTATGTCTAGAAAACATGGGACTATTTTACATGACATTTTAAAACCAAATGTATCATACTGTAGACAGCTGAATGTGGTAAGTATACAGTTGAGGTCAAAAGTTTACATACACCTTGCAGAATCTGCAAAATGTTAATAATTTTACTAAAATAAGAGGGATCATACAAAATGCATGTTTTTTTTTATTTAGTACTGATCTGAAAAAAGATATTTCACAAGACATTTATATATAGTCCACAAGAGAAAATAATAGTTGAATTTATAAAAATGACCCTGTTTAAAAGTTTAAATACACTTGAATCTTAATACTGTGTTGTTACCTGAATGATACACAGCTGTGTTTTGTTTAGTTGTTCATGAGTACCTTGTTTGTCCTGAACCGTTAAACTGCCCTCTTTTGTGCATTTGAACCCTTTCCAACAATGACTGTATGATTTTGAGATCCATCCAGGGACTCACATGTAACTATTACAGAAGGTTCAAACACTCACTGATACTCAAGAAGGAAACCCAATGCATTAAGAGCCAGGGGGTGAACACTTTTGAACAGAATGAAGATGTGTCCATTTTTCTTATTTTGTTCAAATATATCTTTTTTTTTTTTTCCATCTAGTACTACCTTTTAGAAGCTACAGAAGATATGTACATATGCACTAAAGTTAAATTTACCCTGATCTTTAAATTTCAAAAGTTTTCACCCCCCGGCTCTTAATGCACTGTTTCTCCTCCTGAAGCATCAGTGATTGTTTGAACCTTCCGTAATAGTTGCATATGAGTCTCTTAGTTGTCCTCAGTGTGAAAAGATGGATCTCAAAATCATACAGTCATTGTTGGAAAGGGTTCAAATACACAAAAATGCTGAAAAGTCAAAGAATTTGTGGGACCTGAAGGATTTTTCTTAAGAACAGCAGGCAGTTTAACTATATGTAAACATCTTTTATATGAAATATCTTAATCAGGTCAGTACTATATAAAAATATCGTGCATTTTGTATGATCCCTCTTATTTTGGTAAAATAATGAACATTTTGCAGACTCTGCAAAGGTGTATGTAAACTTTTGACCTCAACTGTAAGTATAAATATAAAGATGCTGACTAACACAGCGATGACAAACACTCCTGTGTAAATATCATTCGGTTTTGAAGTGCTTTGGCATGTTTACCTCTTTTGTGAGGCAGAGTACCGAGAACAGGACTTGCCGTCCCAGGCACAATAAGGGTCCCGGGCCAAGCAGCAATCTGCGCAGGCCTCGCCATAGACATCACACCTGTGCAGGGCCAGATGAGTCACACCAACCTCTGACGCCACATATAGTTGTTGCTGCAGGAAAATAAAAACATGTTGTTATGCAGAGTGACTAAGGTTTCTGAAAAATTCTAGAAAAAGTTCCAAAAGTTTCTGGGGAAAAAAATCTGGAAAATGACAAACTCCTAAAACTTCAAGGTACATAATTTTCTACTTTCAAACCTCTTTGGAAAAACGAAAACCCTACAGTCTCAAGGTCTTAGACTCAGACAGGTCTGTGCAGGTTTTGAACTGCAAATTGAAGCCTGCTCTGATAATGGAGCTTTTTTTTTCTTTCCTCCAGCGTTTAGACACTTGACATTTCTGTGTTTAGGATCAGCTGTTTTAAATCAGCTTTTCTTGGAGAACTAGGGTTTAAATTACAGCCTTGTAATGATGTCATGCCACATCTGCCAACAATCCCAGTCATGATGAAAGAATAAAACACAAATGAAATTTAACATTTTATCTTCATACATCTGTAAAATTGTTATCCCCATATGAAAGCGGCTTACGGATTACAGAGACAGATAGCAGCTGCACGTCTGGCTTAAGTGGGTTTATTGTTATCCTCTTCATGGGTTCATTAGTATTTCTCCAGGATTTTATATAAAACATCAATCTTTGTGAACCATGTTATGTTTAGTATATAACAAATTCTTACCCGTTTTGAAGAAATCTTCATAGTTGTGATAGGAGTAGGCACCTGAAAATAAAATAAAAACTTTATTATGCAAGATCTCTAAATAAAAATCTCATAAACAAACTATGAAGTGAAGTTTAATGTAGAGTCAGTCAGCCAGAGTCTTTTTTTTTTTTTTTTAATAATCATATATATACATACACCACCATGCAAAAGTTTGGTGTCAGTAAGATTTTTTTTTATTCATTTATTTTTTTTAAATAAATTATTTATTTAATTTAACATAATTTAGCAAATGCTATTCATTTGAACTTCCTATTTTATATCTCTATACTTTTTATAAATGAAAATTACTTTCCACAAAAATATGAAGCAACCCAACTGTTTTTAAAATTAATAAATGTGTCTTGAGCAGCAAATTAGCATATTAGACTCATTTCTGAAGGATCATGTGATACTGAAGACTGGAGTAATGATGCCTAAAATTCAGATTTACATCACAAGAATAAATTACATTTTAAAATGTATTAAAACAAAAACATGTTATTTAAAATTGTAATAATATTTAACAATATTAGTGTTTTATTGCGTTTTTTTTTTATCAAATAAATTCAGTCTGGTTGAGCATGAAACAAAAACAACAAAAATATAACTGATATAATGAATTAAACTGAATTAAACAAAAATACAAAACATGAAACTAGCATAGCTACTAAAACAAAAGTCAAATGTACAGTTTAGCAGCAAGTACCAAAAATATTTGACTATATAAATCTCACATTTGACCAGAATCAAGTATTCTCACCTTAAAGACTTCCACTTCCTCCAGCACTAGTTCCTCTGTCTGCAAGTCATCTCTGGGCAGGACGATCACCTTCTGTACTGTACCTTTATCTGTAAACCAAAAAAAGAAAGTCAGTCGGATTATTCTTTAAGACAACCACTAGGTTTATAGTTCAAAACTAATTAAACCGGCTCTTTTTAAATGCACTTCCCTTGTTACAACAGTCCGAAAACATTAAACGCACCATGATATTCCTCTGACAACTTTCTGTCTATTCCATTTTCCAAGCCTTTTGTCTTTGCATCTTATGTTCTGATAAAATCATGATGATTATCTTTTACTAAGTAGAGAAACACTTGAGTTACTCTTTCTTTCCGTCCCATCTACCACGTAGTCTCATCATCACGCTTTCCATACACCATCCCTTCCTTTTAAAATCTCTCTTTTGTCTTTGTTTTCACTGCTTTTCACGGCATAGTCATCTTTCAGCTCGGCTGTACTCTGTCAGGCTCCATCTCTACTGGAAAGCTGAGGTATTTCAGCGGCAAGCGCTTGTTTGATTTAAGCGTGCCCGTTGCATTCCTCCGTGCACGTCACCAGAGATTTATTGCAACCGGAGCAATACATCTAACCTGAGCTTTGAACGCAGGCGAGCAACGGCAGCCAGGGACGTTCCTGTGAGTGCTTGTAGGTGCAATGGGCCACGCAGAGTTGATTTAAAAACCCATTAGCCTCTCAGACTCACAGAGCAAGAAAAGCAGACATAAAGGCATAACCTACAGCATGACGAGACCAAAAGAATGATGTCATTCAGACTCCTTAAGGTTAAAAGAAAGTTTGAAAAGGAGACGAGAGACTTAGGCAGATCAGCTGCTGGAGGTTGATGGATGTTTATAAAGTGACCTCCAGCCTTAAGGTGCCGCATTCAGAGTTTATATAATCAAGAACGGAAAGATGGAAACACAAAACCCTTTTTTGGTGTTTAACATCTATCTAAGTAGAGTCACAAGCTTTCACCTCCTCTTATAAATGTACAGTACAATGAGAAGGAATGAAACTGACGTTTTTTCCCCTTTATCCTGCAGCAGTTTCAGTCACGATAATTGTTTAGCAAGAAGGTAAGGTAACAGTTTTTGTACCTAAAAAGCCACATTACTATACCAGTGTCATACCTCTTATAAAAAAAAAAAAATTCATTTTAACTAAAAATAAAAATAAAAAAGCAATTGGAACAATGTAACTAAACTTAAAATAAAGAAGAATAAAATAAAGATGGCCAGCAATTAATGTCATTCCTTTTTTAAAACATGGAATATTACAAAACTATTATTATAATTATTATAGAAACCTACTTACATACTGTCTGCATAGCAACAACACTAAAAAAAGCCTGCATTTATTTGATCCAAAGTACAGCAAAAACATTAAAACAAATATTTTTACCATTTAAAATAACTTTTTTATTTGAATATATTTAACAATGTAATTTATTCCTGTGATTTCAAAGCTGAATTTTAGCATTATTACTCCAGTCACATGATCCTTCAGAAATCGTTCTAATATTCTGATTTGCTGCTCAAAAACATTTATTATTATTATCATGTTGAAAACAGCCAAGTATATTTTTTGTAACATTCTAAATGTCTTTAGCATTACTTTTGATCAATTTAAAGCATCCTTGAAACATAAAAGTATTCATTTCTATAATCTCTTTTCCAAAAAATTTTTTTTTTACTGATTTAAATATTGATAATAATTAAAAATGTTTCTTGAACAGCAAATCAGCATATTAGAATGATTTCTGAAGGATCATGTGACACTGAAGACTGGAGTAATGATGCTAAAAATGTAGCTTTGATCACAGGAATAAATTATATTTTAAAATATATTCAAACAGAAAACAGTTATTGTAAATGGTAAAAATATTTCAAAATTGTACCGTATTTGCTGTACTTTGGATCAAATAAATGCAAAATAAAAATCTAAAATCTGGTAGTGAAAACTAATAATAAATATAAACATTTATTTTTATATAAATATACAAAAGTTTAAAATTAAAATAAACAACTAAACTAAATTTAAAAGACGATTTGAAAAAATATATATACATATATAAATAAAAACAGAAATAAAAACTAAATTTAAAATAAACTACAGTAACCCTGTGTTATACAATATCTTATTTGAAGTTATTTATATTTAATTGTGCATATTATATTGCATATAACACTGTAAATTAAATCAGGACAGTTTCCAAACTTACCTGTACCCAGGAAGAGCACTTCATAGTTGCCGTCGGCTGCAGTCACCTGGTCCACAGTGATGGTTGTGAACTCATAGTCTACGTTGGTCCTGACCACCAGGGGGCGTTTGTGCACCGGATACACAGCATTGTACATAGTAGGATGGTTCCGCATGAAGTTGATGACCTCGTCAGGGTAGTCTTTCGTGGACTTCATGTTGGGGGTGAAAGTCCCACCAGGACACTAGGAAAAACGTATGAAGGGGACCAACTTTAGACAATGAGATCTGTGTATTCTCCTAATATACTGTAGTAGCACTAAAGGCTGACTTCCAAATGGTCAAACTTTGATTTATACTTTGTGCTTTCAGCTTGATTTTAACCTTGCTGAAGTTCATGCTTGCTGTTTTAACCTTCAACAGCAGGTCTAGATTAATATTTCTATACCAGTGTGCCAGTAACTAATCTAATTATTGGTATTTGGTTCATAAAAGGGTGAAACTCACTGTTCCTGGACGAGGGTATGGGATTTTTCCAGTGTAGGCCACCCACTGATAATTGGGACCTTCTTTGTGGGCAAAAGGTCCATTGAACACCATCCGAATATCCGCCATGGAGTAAACGCAAACTGCTGAGCCTTTAAATACAGAGCTGGAGAGAAAATATGACAGTTTTTATTATAAAGTTCATTTTTAAAAGCGTACATGTGAAAACAGATGCATATGCAGTGGACAAATGCCCATGCTAAAAACTGCTTCCACTGTTTTCTATTTTCCAGATGAAGGAAGACTTCGTCTTGCATATTCAAACTCACCCAGACACAGAGAAGACCCCATAAATGACGGGATTTTTAGTATCCTGCGTGGGCTGTATGTACACATCCCCTAAAAGACACAAACATAGAACAGCATCGCAGTGAAAAAGCTGGAGAACGCTAATATTTGCAGTGCATAAATCAAGCTCATTTACTCAATCTAGGGACAAACTTCCTATGACTCAGAGTTTCTCGCTGCATTTTACTCTGAGGTAATGAGTTTTTCTTCGTTTTCTGCACTGCATTTCTTCAGTTTCCAATTAACGGAAATGGTTTTTAATAGTTTTAGTTTAACAATAACAACACAGAGCCACACTGCAATCTACAACATATACAAAATGCTTTTAACACTTAAAGATGGGTAAATCAGAGAGTAAATGGGACAATAAATAATGTGATAGAGACAGTAAGTGTTCAAAGAAAAGACATTGCATGTCATCACTATTATGAAACTTGCTGAGCTGGCTTGCATAAACACTTGTGTGTGCATATGTGTGTTTGTGTAAGGAAAGAAGTGAGTGTGTTGAAAGTCCGCTGAAGTGTTCCTCCGGGAGAACTCGCAGGATAATAAGGATGAGGATAGCAAAGCATATGGTTCCTATTGCCTTACACACACATCCTGCCAACCATTATATAATATCTGAGTGCAGCTGTACGTACAGTGCAGGTGAAGCATCATGTACATACAGTTGAAGTCAAAAGTTTACATACACACTTTGCTGAATCTGCAGAATGTTAATTATTTTACCACAATAAGAGGGATCATACAAAATGCATGTTGTTTTTTATTTAGTACTGACCTGAATGAGATATTTCACACAAAAGATGTTTAAAAAACGTTTGTTCAAAAGTTTACATACACTTCATTCTTAATACTGCTGTGTGTTGTTTTGTTTTTAGTGATAGTTGTTCATGAGTCCCTTGTTTGTCCTGTACATTTAAACTGCCCGCTGTTTCTTAGAAAAGTCCTTCAGGTCCCACAAATTCTTTGTTTTTTTAGCATTTTCGTGTATTTGAACCCTTCCGAACAATAACTGTATGGTTTTGAGATCCATCTTTTCACACTGAGGACAACAGAGGGACTCATATGCAACTATTGCAGAAGGTTCAAACACTCTCTGATGCTCCGGAAGGAAAAACGATGCATTAAGATCCAGGGGGTGAAAACTTTTAAACGGAATGAGGATTTTTCATTTAGTACTGCCCCTCAGAAGTTATAGAAGATACATGTTCCCCAGAAGACAAAATAAGTTAAATATACCCTGATCTTCAAATAAAAAAAGACTGTTCAGGACAAACGTCTTTTATGTGAAATCTCTTATTCAGGTCAGTACTAAATAAAAAAATAACATGCATTTTGTATGATCCCTCTTTATTTTGGTAAAATAATTAACATTTTGTGAATTCTGCAAGGTGTAGGTAAACTTTTGACTTCAACAGCAGGCTTATAAGCTTATTATATGAAAAACTATATAGTGGTTAATGCACGTTTGAGGAGCTCATGTCAGAGATGCATGTTCAAATTCAGCCTGCAACATGTCCGCCGCCCTTATTTTTCCTTATAGCTTTCAACTACTAACACTTTAAAGACTCTCTTTTGCCCGTGCCAGTGCATTTGCAACCTGAGGCAAATTTCCTCCCCCTTTTCTCCTTCACAACAGGAGATCTGCAGTTAATGGCGTATATCTAAAGATCCGCAATAGGGATGAACACACATACTTTTAAAATGACACATCTTTACAGTATTTTTTTTAACAAACATTTGGCCATCTGGGACGAATTTGCCAAATGCGTAACGTCTTCCAACTGTTCAAACTCCTGTAATCTCCTAAATGCAAAGCCAGAGTCACATGAGCACAACAGCTGTATAGAATCAATGTATAAATCTACACAATCATTCTCAATAAAACTGAATAGAAAAGGCAGGAAATTTCATTAAAAACACGAAACTGCATTTATTAACAACTTATGCGACTTCAAAGTGCAACAATATGCAATAGAAGATAATATAAGATGGTGTTTGATTCGTTATGCATCAGGAATTGATTGCTTGCTAAAACCTATGCTGTGAAAAGTAAATTTTTTTTTTCCCCTCCCATGAGACCTTATAGAAAAAATAAATTATGATGAATTATTACAATACAGATTGTGCACTGATAAAGCATGCACAATATGACCAGAAATATTTATTAAGAAAATAAACTACTGCTCTTTTTTGAAAGAAATTATTTTTAATTAGCAAGGATACATTAAATGTGACAGTAACGACATTTATAATTTATAAAAGATTTCTATTTCAAATAAATGCAGTTCTGTTAAAGTTAATATTTATCAAATCCTAAAATGTAAACGTTTTAGCAAATCAGCATAATTTCTAAAGGATCATGTGACATTAAAGACTGGAGTGATGATGCTGAAAATTCTGCTTTGCATCAGTGGAATAAATTACTTTAAATTTTAAAATATATTAAAACAGAAAACAGTTATTTTAAATTGTAATAATACTTCACAATATTACTGTTTTTACAGCAGGATTTTTTCAAATTAAAGACTTCTTAAAGACCCCAAACTTTGAAATCGTAGTGTATATTTTACAGCTTTTCTGATTTCCACAGAATGTGTAATTATGATCATTCAGATTACTACTATAACACAGCGTACTTAAGCACGACTCCATCTGTATTCTAATAAAACCTTAATCCCGTTCATTACAGACTGCCACAACTCACAACGAACTACAGCTTTATTGCCTTATTAAAAATGCCCGGACATCCCTCCGTCAACACACACACAGCTAAATCCTCACCTCTCCACGAGTCTGTGTAAACATCCTCCCGTCTAATAAAGAGCCAAATGTGTTATAAGTGTTGAGCGACTGTGCTCGGGAGCCCAAATCTGCTCTTTTAATACGAGCAACAGCAATAAATTCCAGCATGATCATAACCGCCATTTCCCTACATCACTGGGGCCAATTAGTCTGGAAATGACTATAAGTGCGAGAGAGAGACCCTTAGCGGACCCGGCATTCCTGCCGGTCCACCTGATCCGTCCACAGGCCACGGCCTTCTCTCTGGAAGTCATCCGAACTCCCTTCAAGTCTCTCCGCAGCTCATGGCACATCTCCCACACCTCCAGCCTTCTCAAAAGAGCCTTTTGTTCGAAAAAAGAGGGTGGATTTCTGTAACACAGCTCAGAGTAAGCCATTATCCATTTCGGCATATGGACAAGGGGGGGAATCTGGTGCCATATGGCAGGGAGGGTGAGGTACGTCACCTGGCCCGGTGTAAATGCAGACCTGGAGGCCCACGTTAGGGGATCCAGGATGTTGTGGGTGGACTGAGGGTTTGCATGTGGTTTTGTAGTAGGGTGTGGGCGACATTGGACAGGGCCACTGAAACCTGACTAACCAGGAGAGGATCTTTCTCGTTCACACACAGCTAAAGTGATCCCTGACTGGCCTCCGGCCAACGCAAACCACTTTAAGAGCCGAGATGGGGGCCTTTCGGCTGACGACTTTATCTGTTGGAGATGAACAGAGTGAGACGGAAATGGAGACTTACTGAGCTCGTCGAAATGCGTTTCAATCCCATCGGCTCCTGGGACCGAGCAGATGAGACGGGCTTTCAGGAAGGTGCTCCACTTGTTGACCAAGCAGCAGTGACCGCCGTCATCGTTCTGTAAACACACAGCCATCGGTTTGAGTCGAAATCAAAGAGAGGTGAAATAGCTGTATTTAATTCACAACACAAACAGCCGGGAGAAGTTAGCTGTGAGAAGACAAGATTGCAAATAGTGTCTCGTCTGATTCACAAAACACACCCATCTGGTCTGATGCCCAGCCAAACTGGAGAGGTGGTTGAGGAATCCTGATTTATCATCTGACTTCAATCACATCTTATTTCTTTGGAGGTATAAGAGAACATTCACCCAAAAATAAAAACGCTGTAATTGCTTATTCATCATTTTGTTGTTCCAAAACGGTTTCGCTTACTTCTGCGGAACACAAATATGGTTTTCCAAAAAAATTGTAATACAGCAATTGTGAAATGGAGCTTTTAACTTTCAGAGGTTATTTACACTGATTTTCAAAGGGGTATTAAGGCTTGTATGGCTTAATATAATGTAAATGATGTCTCTTGCTGAAATATGTAGAAGAAAACCCATGCAAGATTTACGGTATTTAAAAAAATCTTTGTTTTCTACATATTTTGGACTATAGGGGCGCCATTATCAGTGAGTTACTGGCGCTACCTGTTGCTATTTTTTGCCTTTTATTTTTATGAAAGGACAGATCAGAAGTGACAGGAACATTCCACGTTATTCAGTAAATTTCATTTTTATGACTGGATTTAGCGATCCCATCCGTTTTTCCGCGGAAATCATAAGGCCCTAAGAAAAGAATGGGAAGATGTCTGTGGACGAATAAAACTTTTTAAAGACCTGCGTCTTTGTTCTCTCCACTTTAGCCCTAATGCCTTCAAGGCTTTTCGTCGACCACAGCTACTGGAAGAGCTTACAAACAGCAGAGACAAGAAACGCTAGATGCCATCCTGGTAGGATGTAAACATGCGACGCTTGTTTACGAGTTTCTCAGCGCAGATTTTACTCGATATCCGGGGGCATTTAGACTCCTTGTGGGGAAAAATCAATGGTACGGCATTTGGTTTAAACCTATGCTTGTATCCATCGCCACGTGTAAGTTCAGCTGTGGTCATTGTATCAGCATTTTATTTTCCAAGCATTTTATTATTTCACATCATTGAAATAATGGCACCCCCCACAGTCCAAAATAAGCATAAAACGATGTGGATTTGTACATCTTTCATGGTTTTTCTACTAGAAATTTCAGTAAAAGACATCATTTATGTTATATTAAGCCATACAAGTCTTAATACCCACAGTTCCTTTTAAGAACAAGTTTTGTCTTTAAGAAATGCAAAAGAGAGCTAGAACCAATATTTGGATTTTCATCCAATGACACCTTACATTTCATATGACTTTAGCAGACCAAGTCCTCTTTGACGTTCATTCAAAATCACCCTTTGTTTTCCCCAGAAAAAAGTAAGTCATACTTTCTTTTGGAATGACATGAGGAAATGACAAAATTTCCACTTTAACAGATGCAGCTAAATGAGTTCTATATGACAAACTGTATACATGATATGAATGATCATACCCCAGCCTCTCTCTGCTTGTTTCATCTCTGATTGCATGACTCAATGTTATTAATAGAAGCTAAAGATCTTTGTGAGAGGGTGGATGGTGACCAGATGGGTTCAGATGTGAGATGCAGAATGGCTGGTTCTCTGGAGGGTGATCCATAAAGCCCCGAGCGCAGAGGTGTGTTTGCGTGCTAGGTCACCATATGACCCCCTGACTTATAAACAAAGACCTGGGGGGGCACGACAGAGACCACGCACTCATATAAACACACCCGTAAACACAAAACAGAAAGCGGATAAACGTAAAAACCCAGCCACCCACACAAACACGCATGTACTGTCATATACCACCATGTGGTTGCTCATATGAAACAGCTCAATAAACCCATGCATGTTACAAAAAATACACAAGCATGAACGTATTCATGAACACGCACACAAACTTTTGTACTGTACATATGCTAATGTTTAAAAGATTTTTTGCAAGAAAGCATTGAATCGAATTGTATCAAAAGCGAGATTCTGAGAGAGAAAATTACTATTATAAGGCTTCAAGTCTCACATTTACAGTCATATGGGCTACTTTATTAAATCTGACATTCTAAAACATTTACATGAACTAGCCATTATCTAAACTCTTCACAGACTACTTTTTTGCATATTTAGCTTACAATTTCAAACAAATCAAAAAGTTATTTGATCCATTTATGTGGGTTTTGTACAGTTTAACTATAACTTTTCCAGATATATATCCCTGCCAAGTACAGCTAAACACAAACACACCCACAAGCTTACATTAAGCCCAAGAAGATGCACCACAAACCCCTGGGTTTACCCCTGTGGCTCGAGCCTGTTTGTTTTCATTGCCCTGCTCAATTTGCAGTTGTGGTCTGGCGCTATTTTCATTAAGAACTTGTGGTTAAGCTCCACATTCAGGACAAATCGCTGTGGTGCTAGTGAATATCTTTTCCATAGCATGCTCTGGAGAAGAAGCTCTGTCATATAGTCCGAATGGCTGACCTGACAGGTCAAAAGGTCACAGGTTCAGGGGTCACATGGATAGAGAGACGTATTGTAAGCAGGGAGGTCAAATATGTGTGGATTTCGGCACGTCAGCGGCAAGCAAACAGAAACGCCACAGTCGAGTATCTGCAAACCACAGATCGCTCGTTCTCGGCTGTAGCTGGAATCTCTTTCAGAAATGCTGAACGGTACGGAATGTCTCAAACTTTGGGTCGTATTCATCACATCATATTTTAGGGCAGAGATTTTAGCTTACCAGGCAGATTCGGCCGATGCGTGACTGCGATTTGGGGCTCTGGCCCATCTCGGAAGACTTCTCACGGAAGAAAAAGTAGAGTTTGTCATCGTTTTTTTCGTTGCTGTCAGGGATAAGGTGCACATGGACAAATGAGGGGTCTATGAAAAAAGAGAGAGGAAGAGAAAACACAGCATGCAATGTCATTTTATATTTGCACAGTTAAACATTTATCAGCCTTTTCAGAGAAATATATGTGGAATAATATGTGGAATAATTAGGGCTATTTAAACAACATGCACAAAAACAATCACAATGGAGAAAATCAGCATCAAATAGCAAAAAAACAAAAAAGATTTTTTGACAATTTATTTAAAACTTGTGACTGTATATCAATTTGACTATAAAATAATAATAATAATAATTATTATTATTATTTTATTTGTATTATTATTACTACAATATAACAGTATTATCATCATTATTATTATATATTTAACAAAATAACAAATAATACTATTGTAATATACAATGGAAATATTTCTTAAATAATTTTATATTTATAATTTTTATAATAATTATAATTTAATTTCACAGTACTGTAAAACTAGAATGTTAAATAGCATCATATAGCAAAAAAATAATTAACTGAGAAAGTTTTTAATCATTATTCTTACATTATCACAATACAACATTATTATTATTATTATTATTAAATATTTAACAATAGGAAATATTACTATTGTAATATACAATAAAATATTTATTAAAATATAATTTTATTTTGCAGTACTGTCAAACTAGAATATTAAATAGCATCAAATAGCAAATAAATAAATAAATACATAAACACTTTTCCTGTGCATACGGGTGAATTGCAATAAATTAGACATCTTTTTGACCATTATCATTGCATTATTACAAAATAACATTATTATTATTATTATTATTATTATTATTATTAAATATTTAACAAAAGAGTAAATATTACTATTATAATATATAGTATTTAAAAAAAAAAATAATTGACAGTACTGTTAAATTAGAATGGCATCAAATTGCAAAAAAAACGTTACTATTACTATAAACAGTATTAAATATTAAATATTTAACAAAATAGTAATTATTATCATAATAAACATTAAAAACACATTTCTTGTGAATACAGGTGAATTGAGATAAATAGGAAATATTACTATTGTAATATACAATAAAAATATTTATAAAAAAATATAATAATTTTAATTGACAGTACTGTACAACTGAATTGCATCAAATAGCAAAACAACAACAACAAAAAAAACTTCTAGTGCATACGGGCAAATTGAGATAAATTGAACACATTTTTGATCATTATATGAAAGGCAAAGTTGGGTTAAAATAAAATAAAATAAATAAAATAAAAAATAAAAACCACTCATATACACTTATTTACCATTCAGCCATCTTGAGTTGTACTGGTCAGTACGCATGACTGCATTTTTCCCCAAAGTTCGGAAAATAGCAGAGTCTGTTCCCATGAAATCTATATACACCCCGGCATACAGTTCTCCATCTAAAAGTAAAAAAAACAGAGAGGTAAGAAGAGAAAGTCAGAATGTAAGCATCTGTGAACGTGAACGAATGATGCATTTGATTTATGAGCTTTTATTTTCCATAACGAAACATCAGCCACACCCATGATGATGGATTATTGCCAGGAGATCCGTCAAGACACAGAAAAAGAGCATTTAACAGATCAACTTTTCAACTTACAGTGAACTTACAGAGACCATTAGTCAAGAGAATGTTTTTGTAATAGGTATATATATCATTATAATGATTATAATTCTCTATTATTATTAATACTTTATGTAAATGTAAGTAATTCGACACTAACACTGTACAATGACATAAAGCTTGGCTTGATGGCAACTGCCAACTTACATTACACACTGCACAAGATTGATGCCCACCGGGTTTCACATGCGCTGGTCATTATGCATGTGCATGTGAGGGGTTATTATTGCCTCTGGAGGAATTTGTTCCTTGTTAAGTAGTGTGGAGGTCAAGTGTGTGTGTGTGGCTGTGTATGAGTGTGCAGAACCCAGTTGCAGGCCATTTGAGCAGGTGTCTCAGCGTGTCGTTGGCAGAGGCCATGGCTGTTAAGGAGGGGCCGCAGAACCACGGCCAGGCGAATCGCTGTCATGAGCGGCTCTCGTGATTAATTCCCTCTCGGAGGAATCCAGAACGCAGGGCCTGCCTGTTTTTGCCCACACTTGCTTCTGTGTACAGCGGGAGATGTGAGTTCAGTCGGAGGGGTTTGCAAAGGATGTAGAATGAGTTTGTTGACAGTCTATTTGCTCTGCCCGGCGGCGCTCTTTCCGATGGCAGATCAAAACTGTTGATTCTTAGGGGAAGTCTAGGTGCCAACCTGTCAGAACGCCTTGTAAATTCAACCAAACAACTCAAATATATGAGGTGGTTGTTAAATACAACCAGAGAGGCAAGCGCTACAGCGTTCCTTCAGGGGCTAGCATGCCAAATTGTTTGCAAAAGCTTTCTTGTAATGTTTGTTTGTGGCTTTTAAGGTCGCACTTCATGTAAGACGGTGATAAATTGTTTTACTGGCTTAGCTAAGTGGTTTTGCTAGTTGTGGGCTTCGCTAAGCTGTGCTGATTAGATGGTTTAGCCGGTTGTTTTCCTAGTCAAGGGTTTTCCTGAATTACCTGCTGTGTAAGCCCTGCTAAATTGGGGCTTTGTGCTGTTGTTGGGTTTTGGCTGATGACGTGTTTGTTTGAGGATTGTTTAGTCAGGAAAAAGCAACAAATACTGCAGATTTCCAAATCCCCACAAAAGAAATCTCAATTATCAAGCCGTTTTGAATTTCTGAGCAGTATGTTGTCATATTGCTTAGGCCCCGCCCACTAACGCTGATAGACTGTTCTGTATTTGCATATCTCTGGCCCCTTAGCTAGTTGTACACTGTTCGCAATTTTTTGAGCGATCGAGCAGCTGTAGCAACGTCTGGTAAGCAATGAAAGCGTTTTGTAGGTCAACGTTAAAGTGAACATAAGAGTCAGGTTGCCAGGTTTTCACAACAAAACCCGCCCAATTGCTACTCAAAACTAGCCCAATCACATTTTGGAGGAGGTGCCCCAGCCCCGCGTTCCAGGGGGTAAAATACACGTTTTTTGGCAGGGTTCCCCTGGTAAAATTCACAATCCAAGGGCTAGATATCACGTTATTGAGGTCGCTTCAACCCGCGGAAATGAAAACAACCTGCGGCAACAGTTTTAAAGTAGCCCAAATTCCGCAGGATAACCTCAGACTTGGAAACGCTGATAAGAGTCTTTATTTCTCCCGACATCAAAACCACTGAGGACGCAGTTGATTAGTTAATTAGGGCAGAAAGGGGCGGAGTGAACAGTTGCTCATTATCATTTAAAGAGACATGCACCAAAACGGCTCGCTAAGGTAAAAAAGGTGTTATTTTATGAATTTTAACCAAAGTTGCTGACATTTCATAAAGACCCTTTTCATGAAAAATCATACCAATTTGTGGAAAATAGGCATTCGATGTCCACTTTAACTAAATTGTATGCTAAGCAATATCACAATTTTGGTTTTATTTCAATGCAGCCCTATTTCTATTAAACTCCTTTGTTTTAGAACTAATATAATGAGCCTAATAAAGCAAGGCTGTCTTTTCTCAACATTATTCTGTTTCTCTGTGAATACAGAACATAGTCAACCTATCTAAATGTGAAAAGCTTTTCCCTTCAAGCAATATTTGATCTATAAACCGTTGAGTTTGCTAGTGCATGAAGACTCGCAGTGAGAAACGTCATTAGAGGACTTGTTAAAACACTTCATTGAGTCGCATGTTTCAATATATACGGCTTTCACTGCCATCTGAGTTCTCCATTAAGAAATACTCAGAAATCATGGTTTGGACTTTTCCAATAAAACATCCAACCAACAATACAGTGGTTTCTCCAGTGAATTTAATTTAATTGTCAGTAAGTGAAGAAATTTACCATATAATGTTAAAATGCCAAGTCCTTTAAAAAAAAAAAGCCTGCAGAGGGCGCCAACGGCCTGAAGATTGTTTTTACACTTTACTGTGCGATTTAATCCATGTTTATTATTGACTCAACAATGTTTAAATCAAATGTCCACTTAATCTTTAATATCTGTCCATTTCTTTATGATAAAAAGCATCCACGGTAATTTCTTAAATATGTGGACATCAAAATGTGTAAACTCAGAGTGAGGGTTTAAACTTTTATTTTGAAATTGCGATGAACCGTTAGCACACTGAGAACGATATTGATGTATTCTGTGTTTGTGTAGGTTTTTAAACGATTTGCCTTATAAATCTAATGTAATAGTGCATGTTGCAATCTCAGATGAATGTTATAATAAACCCAAACTCACAGCAATATGCAGAGATGGAGTTTGAGACGCTTCACCTTTTTAATGGATTTGCTTAAAGGACTTACTAATCAATGCGGAGACACTATTCAGTTTTGGATCATACGGGCACTTTCCCTTCCCAGAATCCTCCTTGCCGGGCTCCAGATGGAAGACGTATTCCTGAAAGGGAAATTGAAAGCAAAGTTTAGCTTCCTCTGTGTATTACGGTCAATAATTCTACAGAAACACTTTGCATGGGTCCTCAAATCCCTATAAAACATGACATGGATTTAGTTGATAGGGTTACAGTAGGAAAAAGAAAAGCAATAGTGCAAAATTTAATAATCTCCAAATGCAATGTGCAGACAGAAAGTTTCACTATCCAAATTTCTCTGTTCGTCTGTAGCCTCTATGCTTCTGCTAACACCTGTCTAATCCTGCATCGTGAGCGTGGCGGAATGGCTTATTGACACCAGCCCATCCCAGAATCCCTCGGGCGTTATGTAGAAACACTGACTGACAGGTATTTGGATGTGCGATTTAGGAACTGCCACGAGCGTGCGCTGACATGCCCTGAAGACTCGCCATGAGCCGGATCCATAGTTTTTCTAACCCAAAATTTTTCTCTGCAGTCACAGGAGGAGATGGAGCAGTGCAAGACATTTCTAATCGTATCTATCAACATTCATTTAAAGGAGAGCAGAATGCCTGTCAAGATATTTAGAGTTGTCCAGCATTAACATATTCCCTTTCACCCGTTATTAAAATCAACACCGCAGATACAAACCAACACTGGCAGCTCCTGCAGGGTTGTCTTAAATTAGAAACGCAAAATTGGCTAAAGACACCCTATATTCTCCTGTTTAACAGAGGTGACGTGAGGCATTAAATGGAAATTATAGCATGCTACAAAAACTACTAAATTTTACAAGAATAACCTAAATAACCATTAAATAATAATAATAATAATAATAATAATAATTATTATTATAATTATTATCATTATTATTATACATATTAAAATGTCTGCATCAAATAAATTAATTAATAAATATTTTGATTTATCATTGTTATTTATAAAGGAACTGATTAGATTAGTCTCTTTTTTACCATTCACATTTGTATTCAATAAACTTTTCAAATATAACAATAAATAAATACATAAATAAATAAATATATTTTATATAACATAAAATCAATTTTACCAATTTTTCATATATTTAAAAAATAAAATTAATAATTGAATTAAAAAATTAAAATGTATATATTACACTGTAATTTAATCTAGCAATAAATGACTGATTAGACTTGCCTCTTTTTACCATTCACATTTATATTTAATAAATTGGTTTTCAAATATAAAAATAAATTACAGAAGTTATATATATATATATATATATATATATATATATAACAACAACAATTATAATTATTATTACTATTATTATATACATATTAAATGTAATGTATCAAATAAATTTAAAGGAATAAATTGTTTTTTATTAATTATTTTTATTAAGAAGGGAACTGATTAGACTTGTCTCTTTTTTGCCATTCGCATTTATATTTAATACATTGATTTTCAAATATAAAAATAAATTATAGAATGAATTATATATATACCCAACAATTAATATAATATAAAAATAATTTTTACATAAAAAAAAAAATTAACCCTACATTGCGATTTTATCTAGAAATTGCAATTGGTGCGCCATGAGCTGGAATACAACAGTAAAACACATAATACTGTGTTTAGGTGATGCTAATAAACCATATTCTCACATTTTAATTTAAAATTTCTCTTGATGTTAAGTCCTGTTTCTGCAGTGGTAGTGCTTTATGACCAATGGTTAGATCGTTTAGTCAACAAAAGTGTAATTTAAGGTTTGAGTCTTTAAATTTAGATGTTCAAACCTACAGTATCCCAATAAAGTGTATACTAGTACGGAGATCAGGTCAAAAGAAGGTCAAGCGTTTCTTCCTGTGATGTGAAATGTAGGCCGTCTAAAGTATTTGAGTAATGTTTAGCTGTGTAGGTCTATTATTTCCTCTGCTTCTTTGTATTTGGTAGAACCGCCTTGTGTTTGCTCTGGATCAACTGCCTGAAAGTCTGTGTGCGTGTTTAGCATTCACTCCTTTGAGCAACGTTAAGGTGGATGATCAAACTAAAACCAAGAATGTTATGTATTGCAAGTTAGTTATTTAAAGAGAAATTGCAATAGCACCAGAAAAAAACACTTTTTGAGAGTTTGTAATGTTCTGTTGCAAAATATCTTTCAAATTAACAGTTAACTTCAGAAGTTAGCCTTGTGGGTTGAACTACAAAGAGAGAAACATTCAACAAGCTAAGGAAAGAAATCAAACATAGATCAGCCAACAGAGATGAACGATGAAGACATATACTACAACTAAAAGAAAGAAGACTTCAATGCACAAAAAACAAGATGTGAGACACAGAACTAAGATTTAAAAGAAAACAGGTTAGAAAGACAAGACAAAGAGTTAACAAAAGACATCAGACACAGATGAGGTGGAACAAGAAAGACACCAAGGAACAAAGAGCGTGCAGGTTAATGCAGCTTTAGACGGAAGGAGAGCCAACGGGCTCATGGCAGACGTCCAGATCCGTGTCCCACCTGTAGTCCTGTCTCATCAAACACTGTTTCAGGTTCAGCTGCACGACTAGCTCTTCCTCTGGTCTGGGGCATCTGGAGATGCATGGCGGTCTAAAACAGAACATAGTCACATGATCTATGATGTTAGGCACTTACCAAGCATAGCTGCCCCCCTTTCGAAGAGAGAAAGGGAACATAAGTTCACATAGGCACTGAGGTGACCTTTAACTCTCAGAGAAACAATATATATTGCATGCATGTGTATTTATGAATGCTTTTGCAAGTGAAACAGCAGCTCTGTTCCAAAACCTGGTAAGGAAAAATTAAATAAATAAAAAAAATAAAAAATAAAAAATAAAACAAAACATGTGCCATCAATTTATGACAATTAAAAAAATGTAACATTCTTTATTTTTATTATTTTTATTTTTATCATCATAATAATAGTGACAATCAATCATAATATATAATAATAAATATGTTTTATAATAAACTAAAATATAAAATTAAACATTACTACAATTAAAAACATTATTTTTATTTTTATCACTGCAGTAAATGATAGCGATAATCAGTCACAATATATATGAATAAATAAATGTTTATTTTTATACTTATAGTTATTAATAATATATATGAATAAATGCATTAAAACAATATAAAACAATAAAAAATAAATAATATTAAATAAAATAATGTGCTATTAATTGATGACAATTGTTACAAAATAAATATTATTTTTTATTATTTTTTATCATCAGTTATTAATAATATGGATAATTAATCATTATATATATATATATATATATATATATATATATATATATATATATATATATAATAAATAAAATAAAATAATTAAATTAAAAAAGACTGCAAGTATCCGTCACAGTAAAGGCAATCCAAGAAAATAATACATGCGTATAAATAAATAAATAAATAACTTTTATATATTTTATATATATCCGTCACATTAAAGGCAATCCCAGAAAAATTATAATCAATTCATGCCAACTTTTAAAATAAATATTATTTTTTATTATTTTTATCATTAGTGTTATTAATAATGATGATAATCTGGTCAGCCAGATAAAAAAAAGTGTCTAAAACTCCTCTAAAACCAGCAAAACAGACTAACCAGCTGGTTTACTGTTTTCAGCATAGACATCAAGGTTATGGAAGAGAATTAGTGTGTAAAAGATATCAGGCACTTCAGATGTCTTGAAGTGTAAAGCAAAACTGGTCTGGGACTGTGGTGTCATGTGTTCGCGCAGATGCTTATCATAGCGTGCTGCTGTCGGATGGTTTGACCGTGATGGGTTGCACAGCTGGCTCTCGGAAAACCCCAAAATCAACTTTGAGAGTCAGCACGTCTGCTGCGGCCACATGTGTTTCTTTCAACGTACTGTCTTGGGTACAGTCTGAACGCAAAGACTGGGCCAGCACGCCAAAGACCTGCTGCAGTCTGCCACATCTGGATGTCTTCGGAGTAATGTGCGTCTGTATGTGTTAGACGTGATGTGTGTGGTGCTCATTGGGGCAGACGTGGAGATGTTTGCCTGACTGGAGGACTTTGTGGACGCAGTCTGTGACCCAGGTTTCCTGTCTAGAAAGTGCGGGGTGTGAAGGGCTATGATATCACCTCTCAGCTCTTAGACCAACATTCACACGCGGAGGGCATTACAAGGACGTGTACCAGTTAAACATTCCTGGGAAATGTTGAGGCAATTCATTATTACGGTGGGCTGTAGACCACCAGCACCATACTGAGATGCTATAATGGGAGCTCCCATAGCATAACACCCTACATAATACAGATCTCACACTGAAAACTAGGAAACCATAGGAATAATACTGTCATTATTTATTCACCCTCATGTTATTCCAAACCCCTGTGACTTTCAGAATAACATTTAATGCAGGTCTTTTTTCCCCTTACCATGATATTAATTTAATCTAATCTAATCTAATGTATTAATATACTTAAATTAATAGATATATTAATTTTATATATAAGATAAAATTAAATCAATCACCATTATATTACTATCATTGTAAATATTGTAATAATATAATATAATATAATATAATATAATATAATATAATATAATATAAATACATGTAAGTTAATAGATTTATTAAGTAATATATAAATTAAAATTAAATAAATTACTCTTACATTATTATTACTGTGTATAATATTATATAATATAAATGTAATGTACCAAGTTAATAGATTTATTAATTTAGATATAAGATAAAATTAAATAAAATATCATTATATTATTATTACTACTGTAAAAAATATAATATAATAATATAATAGAAATGTATTAATACATTTGTCAATAAGCACACATTTTTATAAGATAAAATTAAATTTCCATTATATTATTATTACTGTAAATATAATATAATATAATACAATATAATACAATATAATATAAATCTATTAATATATTTAAATTAATAGATATATTAATTTTATATATATATATATATATATATATATATCAAATTAAATAAATCACCATTATAATAGTATTATTTTAAATATAATATATAATAAATATGATATAATATAATAATGTAAAATGTAATAATATATTCAAGTTAATATATACAGTAATTTTTATATATAAAAGTAAACAAATCACCATTATTATATTATTATAATATTATTGTAAATATTGTATTATAAAAATATAATATAATATAATATAATATAATATAATATAATATAATATAATATAATATAATATAATAAAAAATAAATGTATTAATACAATTAAATCAATAGATATATACATTTTTATATACAGGATATATACAAGAAATTAATTAAAATCACCATTACATTATTATTATTATTATTATTAGCATATGAATGATTTATTTAGATATATAAAGCATATAAATATTAAAGTAAAAATAAATATTTAAGGAAAAAAAAAATGTGTGTACTATATTTATGTCTTTCCAAAATTTTAACTCAATGGATCAAATGGATTTTAATTATCGTCCACGATAATCTTTCTCTACATTTAGCTGTTGACTGCTGCAAATGAATCATTGAGTCAGTGAGTCGAATTCCAGTGAACAAATCTATTCACTCTTACTGAACTGAATCAACTGGTTCACTTAAATGAACCATCAAGATCAAACCTTTTCAACAGCACAGTATAAAAGCAATGAAATCTTGTTGGTTTATTCAAATTATTTTATTCTAAACTCACTGAAACTTTAAATTCTGTCTTTTAAAAAATGTTTAAAGATAAAAAAAAAAAAAAAAAAAAAACATTTTTAGCAAACTGATTTGAAACTGTTTTTTTAGTATCAGCGATAAACTATTATAGTTGTTTGGTATTTAGAATTAGATTTTGAAATAGATTTTATATTTTGTTTTTAGGATAACATTTTTTTTTTTTTTTAAGGTTTGGTTTTAGTTATAGCTAACTATAATAACCCTGGTTTAAAATGACAAAGTCACATAAATAATGACAGAATTATCATTTTTTGGGTGAACCATCCCATTAAGAAACGCATACCCAAGTAGAGTATTATTGGCATAGGTGTGTGCGTGTATTACAAAAATAAAAAGTACATGGATTCCCAACTTCTGACTTGTATTAATTCCACTTTAAACGTCCCTGGACCGTCATTAGAGAAAAAGTGTTGTATTTAGAGAGGTGAAAGTGCTTAGCTGCACAAGCAAGGGTCCTAAAAAGGCAAAGAGGGTCCACAGAGTGATGCCTGGCTCGAGTGAAGAAACTCAAGCTCCTCAATTAAAGAGTAAGACTAAACAGGAGAGAGAGTTATAGCGCGCAGGGGAAGGCAGCTGTGAGGGTGAACGCCAGCCAACACCTGGAGGGCTTTTAACGGGGAGTAGGAGGTGACACATGGGGACGGTGAGTGAGAAATCACACTTGATGAACTGTAAGAGTCAGTAATGAATAGATTTGTCAAGAAATCTGGAAAAGGAATATCTATAAATACAGTAAGAACACCTGTGCCTCACAGGTATCCAGGTGTACCTGCTATGTCTGGCCCTGTTAACCCACTCTCAGAAAAGGTACAGTAGTTACCATAGGCTTGCGTCCTCTGTTGACGTAAGTGCACACTGGGTTGTAGGCGCCCGTCCCGCACACGTACAAGTGCGTCCTGTTCCACGGCTCGATCAGACGGATGAAATTACCACACTCGCCCTGAGAGAGGAAACAATCACGGTAATTATTTTCACACATGAACAAAAGAGCTATTGGACCTGACATGTGAAAATGTCTGTTAGCATTATATGCTACATGCTAGCACTAAGCGCTTTAGGCAGATGTAAACATTTGAAAATGAGTCCTACACTTCTGGGAAAATACACCAAAACAGTATTGATGGCAGTACTTACAGACTGTTTGTCTGAAAACAAGAACTGAAACAATGCCAGAAACATACTGTGCTAGTGTGCAAACACAGATGCTAATGTTTGACCAATGCAATCAGGTATACGGTTAGCTGGCTATAAACATGTCAGCGTTTTAAATCATTTCAAACTTCAACTTTGTTGCTCCACTTTCACTGTTAATATGATACGCAATATGATAGTTTATGATAATATCACTATGAGGCAGTTGCCCTATTCATTTTGTTTTTCATGTACAAAGCTATTTCTTTTTGTTATTAATGTTGAAAATAGTTGTGCTGCTTCATATTTATGTGTACATCTTTCTATAAATAAATAAAATACAACAATTTAAATAAGTAAATAAAATACAAAAATATTAAATACAAACATTACAATAAAATAAAGTAAAAAATATAATTAAATAAATAAATAAATAAAAATGTCAGGATTTATCTGATATATTCTGACATATGTATCTGATAATATTTATCTGAAAGAACAGCATTTATTAAAAATTAAATACAAACTAAATAAATAAACATTCTAAATGATAAAAACAAGAATTTAAATAAGTAAATAAATGTGTCACTAATAAATACAAGAATTTACATAAATAAAACAAATAAATAAAATCTACAGCTACAAAATAACATTAAAATAATAATAAAAAAAAAAATAAAAATATTTAACACATTAAAAATATAAATAAAAATAAATGTAAACAAAAAAAATACAACAATTTAAATAAT
The DNA here is from genome assembly GCF_022985175.1 of Labeo rohita. Taxonomy (NCBI): domain Eukaryota; kingdom Metazoa; phylum Chordata; class Actinopteri; order Cypriniformes; family Cyprinidae; genus Labeo; species Labeo rohita. Next base: position 18,678,896 of record NC_066879.1, on the reverse strand, counting down.
ATTCATATTTGTGCAAACTCAAACGTCAAACTTTTTTCAAGATTTTTCAGCATTTATTAAAAATTAAATACAAAATAAATTCTAAAGGATATATACAACAAATTAAATAAGTAAATAAATGATTTAATAATAAATGCACAAATGTAAATAAATAAATACATAAAAATCCAACTACAAAATAACATTAAAATAAAAAAAAAATTTAAATGCTGAATACGTTAAAAATATAAATAAAAATATCTAAAATCAACTGTAAAATAAAACAAATACACAAGTAAATTTGTAAACAAATACAAGAATTTAAATAAATAAATAAAAAAATCCAACTACAAAATAACATTAAAATATTAATAAAAATGCAGAATACATTAAAAATATTAATAAATTGTAACTAAAATAAACTGTACAAATAAATAATAAATAAATAAATAAATAAATAATAAATACGACAATTTAAATAATATTTATGTATAAACCTTGAAACCTTTTTTTTTCCCAAGATTTCTTTGATGAATAGAAAGAGTTTGAAAGAACAACATTTATATGAAAAAGAAATCGTCTGTAATATTATGTATGCATTTACTGTCACTTTTGAACAGTTTAATGCTTCCTAAACGAAAGCATCCACTTTTGGGGAAAAAAAGAAAAAAATCTTAATGATCCCAAAATTTTGTATTTCAAAACTCATTCAAACGACATTTTATAGCTAATTATAATTTCGTCTAGCTGTGATGTCAATAAAAGAATATCACCTGTTTAATAAAGTTAAAAACTTTCTGTTTTAATAGGAAATAATAGCATTTATTTCAGCAATCTTGCTTTCAAGAGTTCAAAAATCAAATCAGAAATGTTCCCATGAAGACCTACACACTGATTCATTTCACAGCAAGTGCATTCAACGTTATTAATAATTCATGAGTTGTGGTTAAAATCCATCACATCCCACAACCAAACTGACACTAAGTACCATAGCAGTGCACAACAAAACACCCTCAATGAAATAAACTCCGCAGATGTGCAGATGATCAGGTGATGCACACAGCTTCCTTACCAGACTAGGAAACCGCACGTCCACTTCCATATGTCCGCAAATCTAGGAATTTGACCGCTCTGAGTTCGTTTCACACTGGATCTAGCATCTGTTTTCCTTCTCTGAATATCTACGAGTGCATATGTTTTTGCGTGTGGCGTCTCATGGGAGGTTGAGGTTTGTATCGCATACATTTGACCTCAGCACTATTTGAATATCTCCCTTTCACTTTATTTATATCAGCAAATATTTTATGTCAAGACCCTGACCAAACCATTTTGTATACGTTGTGTATTTGTATGACATTTACAGCTTAAAATCCAAAGCACAAACAGATGTCACATAGCCTTAGTGTTTCATAAGTGAGAGCTGGCTGGAGCTATCGAGATGAGTTTAGATGTCTAAACAAAGATATCTTGCGAGCAAATGTGGAGCAACTGTAAACTCAAAAACTGGTTACTGTCTGGAATAATTCTCGCAGGTTTGATAACATTTAATTATTTTACAGGGCTATTCTGTGTTTTTCAGGCCTTTCAGATTAGTGTATGTGAGCAGAGTGGAAGCAAGCAATTGAAAAGACGGCACTCACGTTTGTGTCTTTGCCACTTAAAACACACTCCGTCTTCCTCTGTAGGGAAACAGGCCAGTGTATCTGAAAGAGAGAGTATGAGAGAGAAAGAGAGAGAAAGGTCAATCCCATTTGTCACAACAATGACACACTATCTCAGAAACAATCCCCTTTAACTCAACAACCTTTCACTGTAATGAGCCGAACTAGCCAGGGAATGTTCACCCTGAATTTTTATAAGGCCCCAGGGTTCCCTACATATCCAGGCTTTGGTTTTATAGAACTTAACAGTCAGTTTCCTGCATTGCTGTGAGCTAACAAGTAAAAGTAACAGTGATACAGGAATGACCCTGCTGCAATTTAGGCTTATGCTTATGGCTTATGCTTGTGCAGGAACTGAACCTAAAACAGCATGAACATCTTTCATTAAAAATAAATAACAATAAATAATATAAATAAAAATAAATGAAATAAACAGTAAAAATGAAATACAAAATAATACATTAAAATATATAACAATATAAATATAAATAATTTTTAAATAAAATAAACCGTGAAATGTAAAATCCAAATAAATAAACAGCAAATAATAATACAACAATTTAAGTAAAGTAATTAATTAATTAATCAAAAAGTACAAATAATAAATTAAAAAATATAATATAAATATAAAAATGAAAAAAAAAACATAAATAAAATAAACTGCATAATTTAAATGCAAAATAACTAATTAAATTGTAAATAATAATACAACAATTTAAATAAACAAACAAACATATTTAAATAAAAAAATACAAAATAATGCATTAGACAAAAATAAACTATGAATTAAATGAAAATTAAATAAATAAATAAATCAAAAATACTATAAAACTTTCAAAAATAATACTTCAAATATAAATATAAATAAAAAAGCTGTAAAACGTCAATGCAAAATAAATAAATTGTAAATAATAATACAACAATTTAGTTAAACAAGCAAACAAACAAAAAAAAAAAAGTATAAATAAAATACAAAATACATTATAAATAAAAATTAAATACAAAATAAATAAATTCATTAAATTAAAAAGTACAAAATATACATGAAACAATAAATATAAATAAAACAAAGAAATATAAAAAAATAAACTAAAACTTGAATACAAAACTAAATCATTAAAACAATTTAGATAAGCAAACAAACAAATGCATAAATATATACAATTATACATTATAAATAAAAATAAATAAAATAAACAGTATAAATTAAATACAAAATTAATAAATAAATAAATTAAAAAAGTACAACAATATAAATATATATACACATGAAACAATATAAATCTAAATAAAATATAAAGAAATTTACATAAATTGAAAAACTTAAATATAAAATAAATTGTAAATTCAACAATTTAGATAAACAAGCAAACAAACAAATGAATAAATAAATAAAATACAAAATAATACATTCTACATAAAAAAAATTAAATAAACAGTTTAAATTAAACAAAAATAAATAAATAAATCTATCTATCTATCTATCTATCTATCTATCTATCTATCTATCTATCTATCTATCTATCTATCTATCTATCTATCTATCTATCTATCTATCTATCTATCTATCTAGGTGGGATGCAGATGGAGTGGATTGTGTTGGTTCTTACTATGAGTGGTTCTCGGTTGATGTCATGGAGGTCCAGGGACAGGATGTAGTCTTTGCTGCCCACATACATGCGGTCGTGATCCTCATCCATGCGCAAGATGCGATAGTCTGATGTGTTCAACAGGAAAGAGAAGTGATGGGCTGTACCTGTAGACCTCAGATCTGCAGAAAGAGAGAGAGAGAGAGAGAAAAATCAGGTCAATCAGCAAAAACAGACAGCCATTTACTGCTACGACATTGTTAGTTTTAGAAAGATTTATACAGACAGAAAGTGCGTTTCCACTCCCAGTTTCATTCCATTTCTATAATTGCTTAAATACATATCATAAAAACATGGCAACTTGACAGGAACATAACAGTTTTGGCCACAGCTCACAACAAAGAAAACTCCATCTATTTTACCTTATGAGGTAATAGAGGGTTTGTTACTGCAGGCACAAAACATGGCAACCGAATCTGTAATTATATCTTCAGATTTTTTCCAATCTTATCTTAGAGACACACAAACATAGAGATCTGAGAGAGAGAGAGAGAGAGAGAGAGAGAGAGAGAGAGAAGGAAACACTTCACCTCGTTTCCAATGCAAAAGAAAGTTAACGATAAATTAAACAAAAGATAGTCACTACTATAGCAGCCCTGCCTTTCTTGTAAAGAGTATGTAAGAAATCATATAAAAAGATAAAATATTAACATTTTTGTGTAAATATTATAAATTAAGTATATGAAAATTTATGGAGTGTCAATATTAGTCAACAGACAGCAGTTAACCAGGGGTTTGCACACAGGTCACAGAGGACAAAACACACACACACACACACACACACATTCAGTGCATCTGCCAATCAACAAGTTAGGAATCACCAAGTAGAGATAACGATTAAAAACAAATTCTAATCTTAGTAATTTATCAAAACAAATCCAACGATGAATTACCAGTTTATCTGCTTGACACAGGCCCTGGATTCACTAGCACAATACACTGTGATTAATCACATTAGCATTGCTGTGTTTGTATAGTTTGATTTAATATATCCATGAGCGAAGGTTGTGTTTTGAGGTCAGGGCTTTGATTGACAGCTGTCACGACAGTGTGTGTGAACCTCTGTCTGTCAGATTATTTGTGTTTCAGCTCAAGGCGGAACAATGAATCCATCATGTGTGTGGATAGACATGAGCAGACAAGAAAGAAAGAAAGGAAAGAAAGGAAAGAAAGAAAGAAAGATTTTATTTTCAAGAATCTTTAACAAGAAGATTACTCATAAATTTTTTTTTTTTTTTACAAAATTTTAAAACTTGAAGGAAGCAAGCAAGCAAGAAAGAAAGAAAGTTGTTTTTTTTAAGCAAGAAAGAAAAACAAATAAGATTTTTTAAGCAAGCAAGCAAGAAAGAAAAAGAAAAAGATTTTTTAGATTTTTCAAGCATCTTTAACAAATAATTACTGATATAAAATCTTTTTTTTTTTTTTTTTTTTTTTTTTACAATTTTTAAAACAGTTTAAGCAAAAAGAAATAATTTTTAGATTTTTCAAGCATCTTTAAATTTTTTTTTTTACAATTTTTAAAACTGTTTAAGCAAGCAAGAAAGAAATAATTTTTTTATTTTTTAAGCATCTTATTTTTTTTTACAATTTTTAAAACTGTTTAAGCAAGCAAGCAAGAATTTAAAACAGTTTAAGCAAAAAAGAAAAAGAAAGAAAAAGAAAACAAGATTTTTTTTTCAAGCATTTTTAACAAAAATATTACTCACATAAAAATCAATTTTTCACAATTTTTAACATTTTGTAAGCAAGCAAGCAAGCAAGCAAGAAAGAAAGAAAGAAAGAAAGAAAGAAAGAAAGAAAGAAAGAAAGAAAGAAAGAAAGAAAGAAAAAGAAATGTTTGATTTTTCAAGCATCTTTAACAAACAGATAACTCACATAAAATCAATTTTATTTTACAATTTTAAAAGTTTTTTTAAACAAGCAAGAAAGAAAGAAAGAAAAAAAAAAAAAGAAAGAAAGAAAGAAAGAAAGAAAAAGAACTGTTTGATTTTTCAAGCATCTTTAACAAACAGATTACTCACATAAAATCAATTTTATTTTACAATTTTTAACATTTTTTAAACAAGCAGGCAAGAAAGAAAGAAAGAAAGAAAGAAAGAAAATAAATAAATAAATAAGAATTTTTATTTTTTTTTTAACAAAAAGATTACATACAATTTTTAACATTTTTTAAGCAAGCAAGCCAGCAAGAAAAAGAAGGGTTTTTTTTAATTCTTCAAACATCATTAACTAAAGGATTACTCACATAAAAATCTATTTTATTACGATTTTAAAACAATTTTTTAAGGAAAAAGAAAGAAAGAAAGAAAGAAAGAAAAAGAAAATAAAGAACAAAGTAATTAAATGCAAGCTAAATAATGAAAGAAACCAAAAGAAAAAGTGAAATACAGTGAAAGCAAGAAAAGTAGATTCCACATAGTAATTCCAGCTCCTCTCAGCACGTCTGTCAGCATCTCCTAAACATCTGTTTGTCTTAGCAGCCCTTCTGACTGACCATCTGCTGCCTCAGACCTCACTCACACCACTGTGTGTTTCCACTCAAGACACAGGTGAAGCTTTCACACACCAGACCATGAGCTCAGGCACACACTACATCACCATAATGCTGGGATGGGAGTGGTAGCTCCTCAAATATACACACAATTTGAGTTTTTTTTTTTTATTCACGTTTGTTGCATAATTGGAGCAACATTAAATGTTAATACCTAGGGATGGTTAGGGGTCTGTTCAAATCATTGCCCATTCTGTCCGCCACATAACCTAAATATAACACTTCGACAGGATATTCACCACATGTATTGAATGATTTTTGCCAAGCCATGCAGCAAACCCAATTCCTGAAGCCCTCAAAGAAAACACCAGTGTTTAAAGTCTGGAATGTTGTACTGTGAGAGGAAATGTAAGTTTACTATTGTAGGAATTCAAGTATGCACTGCGTCTCTGAATGCACAAAGCTCGCTTCAACTCGAAGGCTTGGCATATGGTCGGACCTGACGAAACCAGAGTAAATACGGAGCGGAGACTGTGCATGCCAAAAACTAAATGCTACCCTTATCTCCCTCTTCTCTTGTTCTTCTCTCTTGCAAGACAGAGGGCCACCTGTGGAAACAAGACCAACTGTCTAAAGATCACTGTACTCTAATACCAACAGCTCCACATCTATCTTGGATCCATCCGGACACATGAGCCAACAGCGTCTTTTAGACAATATCAGGATAGAGTCTACCTAGAAGCAATAAAAGACAGAGCCAAGATGCAATGCTAACAATATGATACTCTGACAAGTGGAAAGTTTACATAGCCCACACGTACACTGGCTAAGAAAGTACATCTGTAATGAGATTAAGCAGTTTTTGTATCTATACTTTTTCATATCTAAATTAGATGTATGATATATAGTCATATTCAACAACTCCCTTAACTTCAACCACATCTCTTTTTTTTCCCCACAAAGCTCACTAGGCAGCACACTAGGGCTGCATCCAAAATCGCATACTTGCCTATTATATAACAGTATGTGAAAAGAGTAGTACTGTATGTGCGAATTTACAGTATTCATAAAAGAGTTGGTGAAAAGTATCCAGATGACATACTACTTCCATTGAGACTCTGAAGTGTGCGATTTTACTATCCCATAAGGCCACAATTCCCTCTCATAGGTCACATGACAATGACAACATGGTGAATGTAGTACGACAAGATTACATTTATGCTACACATTCATACTGCGAATAGGGCCCTATGAAAGCAATTTCATTTTTTCCCAAATTCTGTTTAGTTTTTTCCAAAATCATTTTTATTTTTTGTAACAATGTAACAGCAATTTATTAAAGGTTTTTTAAAAATTACATTTTTATGGCCCTATGAAACATGTTTTATTTTATTTTTTTCTCCAAAATTCAGTTTTATTTTTCCCAAAGCATGGGAAATCCAAAGCATGTCTAATTAATTGGTTTTATTTTAGAAATATATTATTATTTTATTTATTTTTAAATAAATAATTTTTAAATATTTTTTCTAGTAAATATTCCTTAAAAATACTGTTTTAATATTAATTTGTATATTAAATTTGTATATTAAATTTTCATATTAATATTAATCAACTTTTTTCTCTAATTAATTGCTTTTATTTAAAGTAGTATTATTATTATATTTTTTTAAATAAATAATTTTAAAATTATTTTTCTGGTAAATATCCCTTAAAAAATATTTTAACAATATTTTAACAATAATTTTTATTAGTAGTAGTACTACTATCATTACAGTTCATTAAGTAATACATTTCTGTCACAATTTCTTCAAGCTGAACCAAATGTTTATTTTGGTTTGTATATGATATGATATGATAGTTTTTCTTGAAAGAAACTGTAAAGTGCTCATGAAGTGACTGTCAGAGCCATTCTACAGTTTATGTTCATGTGTTCATGCACTCATATTTTGAGGCGGCAGAGGCGGAAAACGCCACAGGCGTCACACACACTTCAATGTATGTGTAGCAAACAAAACCGTGCGTCTGTGCCTCAAAATGATACAAAATATTAAAATGATATTAAAATGATACTTTTCGTATTCAAGGGAAGTAACGACTCTAGGATGCAGCCAACAGTAGGTTTTGGAATTTTAGCTGGTATCTGATTTGGATGAAGCTGAAAACAGATCAGACAGACTAATAAAACAGTAGAAGTGCTGAAATATTGCAAGAATAACCACAAAACTGCTCTTAATTAGACCTACAAGACCAACGTCTACCAAAACCACAGTATTCTTTGATAGATTGATTTTCAACCTTTAGGTGAAAGACCTGTGAAAACCCAGTCAAGTGTAGCCAGATAAACCCTTAAGGAACACCATTACCCTGTGTAGACTTAGTAGCTGACTACTGGGAGGTCTGTTTTAAACACACACTGGAGACTTTGTCTTGAGAATGGCCCTTCTCTGCTTCGCCTCTGTAGCATGAAATGGTTTGTTGGAGGAAAACTAGAACTTGGTGTTACTAACGAGTAAGTAACCTGACCCGCACTTGCACTTTTTCAGTCTTTTTTAACAATTCCCACTCTCACGGATACATGCCCACTCCGTTTCTTTGCATGAGCAGTGTAGCAGGAAAGAGACGGAGGGATATCCGCTCTGCTATGTTCAGCTCCCTCTCTTCTTCTACCTTCTCACATGGTCTTGTTCGCTCTTAGTTTCTCCAATCAACTGAAAACCTTGCTTCCTTCACGCCGTATGCTCTGGTAAACCCTAAGGTAGGTAACGCGACCTGGTGGGAGTTTTGGTGTGGGTATGTGAGATCCGCTCTAATCCATGCTTGCTATACATGATGGTACCAAGATTTCCAGCACTGACCTCTTTCTTCCTGACTGGCTTTTCCAGTTGCTGGCCAGAGACAATTGAAAAGCATGCATGCTGGGTAAACTCCGCTCCGAAACACACAAAGGTACATGTTCCCATGGCATTACAATCATAAGCTGCTGGAAAAGTCACTTCCCATAGCGTAAGCTGCATTTAATGCTAGTATGGTTAAGTCTGTGGCCCTAGCATTGAATAGAGGGCTGCCAAAACAGTACAGTACATCTGCTTTCAGAAAGTGTGCTTGACATTCAAAAAATGAAAAACTGCATACAATATTGAGGAAAAATGCTTTTCCAACACACTTTCCACTGCTGAGAGACATCCAAAGTTCACATATTCAAAGATTAAAAGCCTTTTTTCCTGTATTAGAAAGACAAAACAGCTGGTGAATAGCATTAGCACATAAATGACTAATTTCTTTATCCATTGGTCAGCTGTTCACTTTGTGCCGCCAAGTGTGCTTGATTTTGGCTGCGAGAGCAGATATTACGAAAGGTCTCTGAATACAAACTTTAGATGAAATGTCTTCATGTATTATTCATGTAAACTTTTTTTCGTAGGAGTATTTGTGAATTCTTTCGTCCTACATAAACCAACATTGCGTTTGTTTGAATATTTTGATATACGCCTATTTACACATACATGACATCACTGACTCCAGCATATTATCTGTATTTGGAGAGACAAACGGCACTAATAAAAAAAAATACAATTGTTATTATTATTATTATTATTATTATTAATACTACTATTACTACTAATAATAATCTAATAAAAAAGAAAAAAAAAAAAGTAAACAAAAAGTGTGATCCAAGGAGCGGCCATTAAACAAACAAACAAACAAACAAACAAACAAGCAAACAAATAACTAACTAAATAAATAAATACAATGGTGACAATAATGCAAACTGTGACAAAATTTTAATGCAAACTGTCAAAAATTACAGTACTCTGAATAATAATAATAATAATAATAATAGACAAAAAGGAAAAAATAAAAATGTTTATCTAAAGAGCTGTCATTAAACAAACAAACAAACAAGTACTATTTTTCATGAGAAGTAATTAAATGACATCTGCAGATTGCATATTTTAAGTAAAATGAGAAAGAAAAAAAAATGTAGATGTCAATCAATAATTGTTTTTATTATTATTATTATTATTATTATTATTATTATTATTATGACGACGACGACTACTACTACTACTACTACAATACAACAATAAATACCAAAAAGGTGACAATGCAAATTATGATATTATATAATAATAATAATAATAATAATAATAATAATAATAATAATAATAATAATAATGAAGAAACATTTTTTAAAAAGTTTAGAAAAAAAAAAAAAAAAAAAAAAAAAGATTATGGTGATCTAAATAACTTTGATATAATAATAATAATAATAATAATAATAATAATAATAATAACAACAACAACAACAACAACAACAGCAACAACAACAACAACAACAACAACAACAACAACAACAATAATAATAATAATAATAACAACAACAACAACAATAACAACAACAACAACAACAGCAACAATAATAATAATAATAATAATAATAATAATAATAATAATAATAATAATAATAATAATAATAGGCAAAAAAGAAAAGTGTGATCTAAAGAGCTGCCAAAAAAAAATAAAAAAAATAAAAAAGACAAACTCATTATTTATATATTTTTAAATAAGCAAATAAATAAAGAATAAGAAGTCAATAGGATCAATCTTGATTTATTTTCAACTTTCCTTTATGTCAAAAACGTTACTTGAGAGTGGAAACGTTTATCCTAATAATAACAGTCATTATTCAACAACACGATGAGTCCAGATCGCTAGCACTGCTATTGTCTTCAAACACCAAAAACTGACAGTTCATCCTGTGTCAGATTTCTCCAGTTTCAAATTTGGTTAAATGAAAGAATCACTGCCAAACGCGGCAGAGCGAGTTCCTGCACGAAACTCAGTCTGGCCCCGAGGAGAGTAGAGCTCCACGAGGAGGAAGAGAGAGAGATGAGGGCGGTTTGGGATTAGCGTGACACCATGTATGCAGGCGGTCCGCGGACAAAGCCAGAACCCACATCATCACTCTTCACAGCGTATGCCGTGTGACTGTGTACCGGCTCACTCGCTCGCACGCACAAGCACAAGTGACATACTCTAGACACATGGAGTGAAAATTACAGTTTAAGAGGAGCAGGTGACACACAGAAAGCACTTACATGTAAATAACAGTTTCCACCTATATACACATCATCAAAAGAATGACAACATCATCTTCCAGGACAAGCTATAGCCTTAACTGAACTATAACCAGCCTTAAAGTCTACACAAGTGTTAAAAATACCAAAAAGTAGCCAAAACTAACAGCTACATTAGTTGAAATGAATCAAGAAATCTGGCAACAATGTCACTGTTTTAATGAGACTGGCGTGTACAGTAACTAGACAGCTGTGTTTAAGAGTTGTGCTTAGCAGCCATTAAATTTTGCAAGTTTTAACACATTTATTCTTTTAAATAATGTCTTTGCTTCGCCCAAACTGTCACTGAAATTTATGGTGTGAACTTATGCTTTCTTTGCAAAAGCTTGACAACCGCCAAACACCTGCTATATATACCGCATGTCTGTTTAAATTGTGTAACATGAGTCTGATTGGTTAATTATGAGTATAAAAGAACAGCAATAGAGGCCAAATAAAAGGAACATTTGAGAGAGGCAATGTTGCTGTGTGAAAGTAATAACATTATTACTTCACACTTTCTGAGAAAATTTTAACCTTATTTTTTTTGCTGCCTGCCCACCATATCCAAAATGCCAACTCCAAATTAAAATAATTTAATAAGATGTAAACTAATATTAATTATAATAATATTTTGACATCATTTACATAATTTACAATTAAATAATAATAATAATAATAATAATAATAATAATAATAATAATAATAATAATAATAATAATAATAATAATAAAATAATAATAAAACAAATAAAAAAAAATAAATAAAATTGAAAATTTGTCAAAAAGATTATGGTTATCTAAAATAATAAATAATAATAAAATAATAATAATAATAATAATAATAATAATAATTAAGCATTTAAAAAAAATGTCAGAAAATATAATACATATTTTAGTAAAACAAGAGAAAGAGGAAAAAGGTGTAGATTTCAATATATTATAATTATTGTAAAATTTAACAAATAATTAAAAAGAAATGCCAGGTAACACATTGAATTAAATGTGACATTTCAAAGTTAAATTACTGAAATTGTATTTTCTGGTAAAATATGCTTTAATAATCTTTTATTTACAAAAATCTTTTTTTTATAATACGCAGTTAAACTTCTTCCCCCCTGAACATTATTATTCTTATAAATTATTTTATATTTTACCTTACCACTACCTTACCATTCTACAATAATTTTCTACTTTGCTGCCCACCCTACATGTCAATAATGCCAACTCCAACTGCTAATTAACATAATTTAATACGATCTAAAATATTAATAATTCTATTCATAATTTACTTACCCTCATGTCATATTTCTTCTGCTGAAAACGAAAGAATATATTTTAAAATATGTTAATAACCAAACAGTTTCAGTTCCTATTGACTTCCATTGTATTTTTTGTTCATATAGTGGAAACCAATCAGAACCAAAACTTATTATTAACATTCTTCAATCTATCATCTTTTGCATTCAACAGAATAAACAAAATCAATCATACAAGTTTCGAACGATATGTTAATGATTTTACATATCAATTTTAATTTTTGGTCAGACTATCCCTTTAAGGCTTTTAAAGTTTGTATACAGTATCATCATGTGACCCTCATCTATGCCTGTCCATGTAGAACAGCTTGCCTTGTGTCTGCGTGTGGTAAAGTGGGCACAGCACACACACACACACACACACACACACACACACACACACACATATACAGATGGCAGCAGTCCAACCCGCTGCATGCCGCAGTGCACTTGTGTTATTGTTCTGACAACTCACACATGCTGATTTCCTGTAAGACTCAGATAAGAGCTCACCGAGAGCAGAGACTGGGAAAGCTGTATTTATCCCTAATATGCTCCAGCCGGATGTTGCACCTGATTCATATCTAAAGTTCTGGAAGCCTGACTGTATATGTGAGGTAAGCGGTATCTTTATCAGCTCACAGTGCAGATTCATTAATGCTGACGCCATGACTCATGCCGTTAAATGTCTTGCCTTAAGAGCAACATCTTTTTGTGTCATAAATTAATACATACTGGTTTCTCAGCCTCTCTCTGTCTCTCTCTCACACACAAACACAGACAAGTTTTTTTTGGCCTCCAGGATCAAAAGATGATACAACGGTGAAGGAATGCTTCTATAACTACTGAAAAGCAGGTCTAGCATACTCTTGCTGTTTAGTTTGGACCTGTTTTAATCACAGCTGAGAGCAACTGAAAGGCCATTATAAAACACAAGACGAGAAGCAAAACCGAACGGTTTTAAAGTAAGAACTTATGAGTCTGGTTGCTGAAAGTTACATTTTAAACACATTTATCCATATTAATAATAACACAAAAACTTAAAGGGGACAATGGATATCCATTTTCACAAGTTGGTATGATTCTGTAGGGTCTTCAGTAGGTCTGCAACATACTTTGGTTAAAATTCCTTAATGGTCATGTAAAACAACACCTCATCAAAAAGCAGCCTGTTTCGGTGCATGACTCTTTAAATACTAATGAGCTACTGCTCACCCCGCCCCTCACTTCTCGTTTTTGTGTATTAGGTGGTGCATTAACCAATCAAAAACAAAACTAATCCACTGCGTCCTGACTCTTATGTTGACATCCAACTACAAAACAGCGACATTTCTTACAAGACACGGTTGTCGCTACAACTGCTCAAGTGCGGAGAAAATGGCGGGAAAAGAGTGGGAATATGCTAATACGGGACAGTTCGTCAGCAGTCGTGGGTGAAGCCTGAGCAGTATGACATCATACTCCTTAGAAAATCAAAACTACTTTATAATTGATACTGTTTAGGTTTTTCTGGAGCTTAAAAAAAGAGTTAATGGAGTTAATTTATATCATTGTAGGGTGGCTTGAAGAAACGATGGAGGTTATATGGCCAAACAACATGCTGTGCACCCCAATTTTCACCTGTGTGACCTTATAAATTTGTAGCATTTAGAATGTGTGCAATTCTTTTGGGCATGTGTTCTAAGGTGTTTTCAGGTAGACTCTGTTTCTTTGCTGGTTATTTCATTTGGAATGAGCAGGTCTGATTAATTACATCTGTTGAAGCCACAGCCGTTGTATAAGTCACATCAGTTCAGTTTCAGGGCTATTTAAAAATGTTTGCGCCCATCATCATGCATCACCACCCCCGACCCAAACTCCCATCATGCAGACTGCATTTTTCCATTCTCAAAGATATAATTAGCACCCCGTGATTGCGGGCATCCATGTGTACAGGACAGAGCAACAAACAATAAAAAGAAACCCATTTGTCTTACAGAAAATATACACAGGCTTTAAACAGTTTAAAAAACTCTTCACAAGTATGTAGACGTAAATGCTTGGCCAGTGTGTAAAATTTCCAAATGTCCAGGGTTTATTATAGCCAACTAAAACTAAAACCAAGATAAAATAAAATAAAATATAAAAAAATAAAAAATACAAAATATTTTCTGCTAGTTTCCAAGTTTCTAATTTTAAATAAATAATAAATTAAATAATATAAAAAAATTATATACGTTATACATTTTGATATATTTATGGTAGGAAATTTACAAAATATCTCCATGGAACATGATCTTTAGTTAATATCCTAATGATTTTTGGCATAAAAGAAAATTTGATCATTTTGATACAACGTATTTTTGGCTATTGCTACAAAAATACCCATGCTACTTAAGACTTATTTCTAGGTTTTGTGGTGCCAGGGTCACATATATAGACTAAAATTAAAAAAATATTAAAAAATATCAAACTTTAATAGTATCTCAGTGATACTAAAATAACACTGTAAATACCAGATATATCTAAAATACTTCTGAGGAGCCACATCTAATTTTGTGATAGTCCTTAAAGCGTCTTTAACCACCCTTCTACCACCCTTCAATAAAGAATAAAACAACACAAGACATGAAACTGGCTAAAAGTGTTTGTAAACAAGCATGTCAAAAAACACAACCATAATACCTCAAATTAAATCCACGTCTTCTTCCTGATATTAAAGAAGAAATGAATGACTGGTGATTGGTGAAATCAATGAGCATGTCACTAGTGTTTAAAACTGCACATCTGATGGAAAATCCATTTCCTACAGGAACATCATGAATGTCAATAAACCACAGATAGTTTGCTCTCTCCTAGCGCACAATATGTGTTAAGAAGCCCGAATTGTGAGGGAGAGAGACAGCTTGCTTCGAATTAGACACATCTGTGAAAACATAGCTCTCTATCACCACAGACATGTTTTATTAACAAGCGTTCTCTCAACAGCAATCAATCTGGAGCGTCTGCCTCTCACACGCATTGCCCTCATGTGCCCTGACCTCCGGAGGGTGGGCGGCCAGCCTCGGCTGTCTAGGGATCAGGTGTATACTAGAAAGAGACCACCTTTATGACTGACATAATATTACCCAAAACTGACTGAACGGATCACTAGATATTGTCTGAGACGGGTGCAACAGAAAGAAACTGAACAGCTGTTTTTGTCAGGGCTCTCCCGTCTTTCTCAATCATTGAGAAATACTCATTCCTGCCAATGCAAATACATCAGGCCCACAGCGCCCGGGCTTAGAAGTCGTGAGGCAGCAGCAAAGACTGCTTGAGCTCTAGATTAATCTAGGATTAGCTTCGGGGTCAGGGTCACTGGCCTCAGCCTGAGCGGAATCAGGAAGCAGGGATTGGAGAAACAAAGTGGCATTACTGCAAGCAATCCCAATGAGTTTCTAAGTAACAATGAAATAGAAAAAAGGCAAGGATGCATTAAATTGATCAAAAGTGGCAAAGACTTTTATAATGACACAAACATTTTTTTTTAATAAATGCTGTTCTTTTTAACTTTATATTCAGCAAAGAATTAAAGAAAAAATATTATTTAATATTTAAAATACTAAACTATCCACCAAATTGTAAGCAGAATTACTGGTTTTCAATATTCATGATAACAAGAATTGTTTCTTGAGCAGCAAATCAGCAAATTAGAATGATTTCTGAAGGCTCATGTGATACTGAAGCCTGAGCAAATGCTGAAAATGTAGTTTTACCATCAAAGCAATAAATTACATTTTAAAATATTTTAAAATAGAAAAGTTATTTTAAATAGCAATAATATTTCACAAAATGTTTTTACTGCATTTTAGATCAAGTGCTGCATTGGTGAGCATTTAAAATACATTAAAAATAAATCAAATGATCAATCAATCAATCTTCAACCCTAAACTTGTTAAAGGGATAGTTCACCCAAAAATGAAAATTAAAATGATTTTCTCACCCTCAAGCCATCCTAGGTGTATATGACAAAAACAACTGGAGTATGTTTTGGCTCTTCAAGGCTTTATAATGGCAGTGAATGGGTGTTGAGATTTGGAAGCCTAAAAAAGTGCACACACAAATGCATCTATTCACTTCAGAAGGCCTCTATTAACTCCTGGAGCCGTGTGGAGTACTTTTTATGATGGATGGATGCACTTTTTTGGACTTCAAAATCTCAACACCCATTCACTACCATTATAAAGCTTGGAAGAGCCAGGATATTTTTGTAATATAACTCCAACTGTATTAATCTGAAAGTAGAAAGTCATATACACCTACAATGCTTGAGGGTGAGTAAACCCTTTGGGTGAGCTATCCCTTTAAGATCTTTTTAAAGAATATACATTATTTCATTATTTCAGTTCAGCTGTTTTAAATCTGTGCCTAATAGTTAAATAAATAATATTCCTAACTGATGACAATTTGAGATTCAGGCTGCAAATGGACTTATTCTGAAACAAATCATAATGAACATAGTAGTTCAACTGACTTTTTTGGTCTTCTGAGACTCCAGGCCACCCTTATTTCGTTTAAACACTGCCAAAACCCATACACACTTTCATCGTATCAGTACGAAGATGTTTGACTTGGCCTGGACGAGGAAGTTCAAATTCAGCAAAAATGTTCCGCTTCACTGACGCTTGTTATTACTAAAGAACGGAGTTTCGAAGACGGCGCTGGAAGGGGCGAGCCTCAATAAGCTCTCAAAACAAAAATGTGAGGAAAGGGTTTGATTTCATTTGACGTACTTTTTCCATTCAGGTGTCCAATGTGACATACTAATACAATTTTGAACGTGACATGAGAGTCCAAGTTTTGCACTTATGAGAAGAACAGATGTCAGCACTATGCTAAAAACGGACGCCACGGGCAGAATTGCTACATCATCCTTAAAACGAAAACAATGCCCTTCTTAAATAAACACGAGCGCTAAAAACGGCCCTGGGAAATGGAAACGGAGCAGAAGCGCTTCGTCAGCGACACCGAAAGCAGGTTTTCTGCGAGAGTTCCTGCCAGTATCCTCTGACATGTCGACGGCTAATTTACAGTCACGGATGTCCAGGAAGCTGATCTCTGGTGGTTTTGGAGCTGATGGGAAATGTTCTACGTACACCCTGGTGAGAGCGTCAGAATGCTGGGCTATCACAACAGGGGTCACGGGGTCACGGCATGGCAGAGGTGCCCGTGGAATTGTTCTCCCGTTTCCTCTGAGAAATGTCAAAAGTGACAGAAGCCATTGTGAAGGATCTCTATCCATCGGTTTACCGCCTGCTGCGAAATCTCTATAGCGCTGCCTCAGTGCTTGTCACTCCAACCTATAGGACGTGAAGAGTGTACGACTGTCGCTTTTGTAAAAGAAAAAAGATTACATATAGAAGTGACTCTTTTCACGCCATTCATCGTATAAGACCTATAAGAGCCGACGCATGAGAGAAAGCCAGCATCGGTGTTACATTTGGCTGACGCTTTGGGTGCGATCTGGGCTGCATATGTTCCGTTTCCCAGGCCAGACAGGAAGGAAGCAGGATTAGGATTGAGTCAACACGTTCGTCTTTTTCGCCCAGTCGCTCTTCCTCTCCGTTTACGCAAGCGCTCATCTGAGAGGGAGGCGATTAGCTGCAGACAAACAGCATCGCGGTTTGGTGCGCCACACGTTCTCCCGGCACCCCACACGCACTCTCCCGTGGGAATGAAATGCCAGATGGTTAACCCTTTCAGGACAGGTTCTGTCACCACGGGATGGACAGGTGTCACAGAGCATGCGGGGTCCCTGCTGATGAGCCTTGTAAAATGACAAGCTCAAATACTCTTGTGTTAATTTGCTGTAAGAAAGGGAGATTGATGCAAGATCTGCCCAATAAGAGAGGGAAAAAAAAACAATAGCAATTTAAGCTATAGGTCTTTTTTTTTTTTTCACCCCATAAAAATAACACTGAATGTTTCTTTCCATACAATGAAATTGTATGGATTTTGGCAATTTAAAAAAGCCAGAACTTCTTGCTTGTTGCTTTACACTCCATTTCTGTAAAATTAAACAATAATTAGATAAAAGAATAAATGTAAAAATAAATGAATAATATAAAAAAAAGCCAAAAAGGTCCTTATAAAAATAAAATAAAAATGTATCAAATGAAAATAGACTAAATTAAAATAAACATATGCATTAAAAAAATAAACAAATAAACACCTTAAAAAGGGATAATGGACTTAAACAAATAAATAAAATTGAATAAATAAATAAACATCATAAATAAATAAATAAACAATAACAATTAATAAAAAGGAAAATAATAAAGTTAAAATAAACAAACACAATAAAACAAATATATAAATAAATATCTTAAAAAAGGAAAATGAATATAAACAAATAAAACGGAAATAAATAAATAGGTCTTTATAAATTTAAAATAAAAAATAAAGTTAAAATAAACAAATGGAATAAATAAATAAATATATCTTTATAAAATAAAAATAAAAGAATAAGAATTAAATAATAAAATAAAAAACAAAATAAAGTTAAAATAAATGCAATAAAATAAATAAATAAATAGGAAAATGGATTTAAACAAATAAAATTAAATCAATACATAAAGTTTAAAACAAATAAATAAACAGGTTTAAAACAAGTAAATAAAATGAATAAAAATGAATAAAAATGAATAAAAATGAATAAAAATGAATGAATGAATGAATGAATGAATGAATGAATGAATGAATGCAAACAAGGCAATGCTTCATTTATCCATTTGGAAAATCAACCTACATGTGATGTTGCATGTCACCAAGTAACACAAATTGAGCTGCTTGGGAAAGATGTGTTATCCTGAGTGCACTGCATTTGCATATTGCTACACAAATTCCATTTTTATACCTTGCAAATTAGTACCTTTCATTTCATGTCTTTATCAGTCATTTCTATAACTAATTCTAAAGCTCTTATGGCTAATTGCTTAATACATTATCAAACGTTGATAGATTCAGACACCAGGATACATGCCGAATTCTGTCAGCTTTGAAAAGAGGACTGGAGAGACTGAAAGGAAGGAAGCCAGGCAAGATAAAGCAGATAGTAAGACGAGGAGACTGAGATTTAAGGTTAAAGGGTTTCAGTGAGCCGATTTAGTGACTCCTTATTTGCCGGTAATCGGCCGAGAGAGAGAGAT
Organism: Labeo rohita; assembly: GCF_022985175.1. NCBI lineage: Eukaryota > Metazoa > Chordata > Actinopteri > Cypriniformes > Cyprinidae > Labeo > Labeo rohita. The sequence goes on along the minus strand of NC_066879.1, from coordinate 18,659,533 downwards.
TACAAACAACATGACCGTGACAGTGGCAAAAAAAAGCCAAGTTTGCTCCCAGAATAAGTGCATGAATATATTCAACATAAAAGATATTTCCACACAGAAAGCAGTTCAAGTGGCTGTCACTCTCACTCATGAGGAGAAAACTGCTCGGCTGAACTCCTTCCAACTCCAAAACCCAATTATAATCAGCGAGCCTGTATTAAACACAGAGCACAGCCTGAGCCTGAAAGAAACGGTGAAAAGAGAACCATTTAAATTACAGGTATGGAAAAATTCAACCCTATGAATAGTTTACAGTACTGCAGGCGAATGAGGTAACCATGCAATCAGACCTGGCATGGAAGGTAACTGTCAGATGATTTACAATCCAAACCGTGCCAAATTCAAGACACAATGTTGAACAAATACTTCGGCGTATAAGAAATGATGTGTTGCTATAGGGTCCACCCTCAGGAAGAGCTGCGAAACAAGCTTGCTGGCTCATCTAGAGTTTGAAGATTAGTGAAAGACATCTTGAAACATTCTTCTGGTCGCCATCAATTTATAAGGTGGAATGAGTAATGAGCAACTTAATGTTTGTAAACTTAAATAAAACAATATTTTAAGCTCATAAAAAGTCGTTAAGTGAACGCAATGTCAGTTAGCAGCTGTACGTCGTATCGATCCAGGTGATTCATTCACAAGAACATGCAGACTCATTTGTCTTTGTTTAAATAACAGCCAAATTGCATTTGCAGAAAGTCATTACAAAGCACTACAACTCACTCCCCTGTTGTTTTAAATCCAGCTGGATGGTGAAGAGTCATTCCAGGTTTTTAAAAGCTGGTTTGATCAATGATGTGCAGGAAACAAGTCCGTGACATTTTTTGATTTATCGATACAATTCCTCAGAGCTCAAACTGGACTTGTTGAACTTGCTTTCGTTTCTCGTCTAGAAACTCTGAATTGATATTGATTTGCCATGTTGCTACACTATCAGTTAAGCAGCCGATGTTTACTTTTTTTCATAATGATCAATATCAGAGCTTTAGCTTTCTTATAAGTCATTCAGGCAAGTTCATACAACCAAAGTTAGAAAACATTTCACAATGCATATTTTCTCAGCTTCAAAATACCAGCATAAATTTGCATGCTGGTCTATGCTGGTCCAAAAAATGCTAGTTAACCACCACAGTCTTTCTGGTTAATCTGGTTGACCAAGGTTAATGCCGTGGGAACAAAATAGGTCCGTCTTTGGATAAACCCTTTCAACGACACACTCCATGTTGTGTTGAAGATACGCAAAGCATCCCAAATAGCTTCCAGCAGGAGGGAGGTCGTAGGGTTATCATAGCAATGCGTTCATACGTCCAGTAGACAGGGAGGGTCACAAGCTGTCCAACCTCGTCCAGTGATAGTACACCCACATTTAAAGCCTAATACTCATGCACCCCTGTCTGCCACAGATAAATAGGCTCCATCTTTAAGTTTAGCTTTAGATAACACTACATCAACCACAATGCACTGTGCCGTTATCAATCCATATTCCAAACAAAACAAGAGACAAATGGGAGGATTAAAATTGTATTATGATGCCCTTGGTGGCACTCTCAACCTGACTAAATTCATCTCTGACACAGTTTGCTGTTGGCATAATGGACTCTCGCATGAGCAGACTGATACAATAAAGGATTTGCCAGCTGCTATTGATTTTCTAAAGAGAAATGCATTGCAAAAAGCAATACTCTTGATTTGCACAGGCCAGTAAACATTTGTTAACTGCAGCTGTCTGCTGAGGATCGTATTTTCATGACAACACTAAGTTAAGTACATTAATATTTCTAAGAATGCAGCACAGGTATATTTGTAGCAATAGCCAACAATACATTTTATGGGTCAAAATGATTGATTTTTCTTTTATGCCAAAAATCATAAGGATATGAAGTAAAGATCATGCTCCATGAAGATATTTTGTAAATTTCCTACCGTAAATATATCAAAACCTTATTTTTGACTAGTAATATGCATTGCTAAAAACTTCTTTTGGATAACTTTAAAGGCGATTTTCTCAATATTTTCATTTTTTCCAGATTTTCAAATAGTTGCATCCTCAGCCAAAACCATACATCAATGGAAAGCTTATTTATTCAGCTTTCAGCTGATGTCGAAATCTCAATTTAAAAAAATTGACCCTTATGACTGGTTTTGTGGTCCTGAGTCACAAAATATTCACATGAATTAAAAAGATGCATAAACCACACACGCAAAATGAAATGCATAAAACATGCATGATCTTATTTGTGAGGTAGCATTTTTGTAATCATCTGAGAGCAATATAATCCTCTTTATCCTTAAACTAAAACCCAAAAGACCTGTTGCTTGGACTAAAAATCACTCCAGTGTAAAACCTGATCTCTGCATGTACGCCTCTCACATTTTTGTTTTAATATCTTGGAGTATTTCCGTTTCTCCAGGAAAGATTGGAAAGGTACTCGCTCCAAATACACAAAAAATCCTGCTTTGCATCTGAACGAGGCCCACACTATAGCATGTTTTATGAGGATTTCAGGCCTTCTTATTAAGGTTAACTACAGTTGCAGCAGGCTGTGTGGATGAACCTCACAAAACATGTCCAGATCATATTTAACCACAAAATCAAAATAACAAAAGATATGCCTGGCTTAAAGAAAACCCCTAATGTCGCAATGCAAAAGTTTAGTAAAAACTATTAAGCACATGAATTAACATACAATAAATTTTATAATTGCTTTTTCTTTATGGTAATGAGATTTTGTTTAATTATAAAAGGGAAGAAATGTAGTCAAAACATAGAGAAAATCTGACCCAGAAATGTTCTTGATCAGTTCACATGAACCCATACAAGCTAAAACTTTCTGCACTCCTAGATTTCTCTGTATTACATGATAGTCTTTTTTATGCTCCACTGAGATTTGGATCCCTAACAAGCTCCGTTCCTCCCACAGAAGTGCACTTACAGGTCTGTTCTCAGGAGAGGGAAGCTGAGAAGAGAGAGCTTCATCCATCATCAGAGGTTTGCCCGGATTAACCAGGCCTCATAACTTCCCAGTGCCGAACAGTGGTGTAAACCTTCCCTTCCTGCCTTTTATCATCTGAATCCCAACCATCCATTGTCCGTATCAGTCATTAGGACTAGCCTTGGGCTGACCTCACACTTCCAATTAATAACAAAAGAATAAGTCAACACCACCTTCTTAAAGTGCATGCATAGACAGGCGGTTTCATGCAGATCTAATCTATTACCCAAGGTGCAAAGGGAGTAGAATACTAGTTACTGTATGAAAAACAGGCCAGAACGGAACATGTAGGAGGAGATGGTGTCCGCATGAAAAATACAGTTCCCCAGACTCATTACAGAAACACAAAAATGGAAGACGCATATACAGCCATTTCTCACGGCTACGAGTGTGACGTTGCGTTTATACAACAGTTTGACAGCATGAGTGAGTAAATACATAAGAAACAACAACGGAATGTCTTTAAAACCCCTCTTTTCCACCATGGATTCAAATCTCAGTTTGACAGTTTAACAGCTGAGCCCAAACCTCTGTTACCAATTTGAAAATGTCACTTTAGAACGTTGAGTTGCTTCATTAAAAGCTTATTGTATTACTGTATTAAAAGGTGTGTATTACGTTGAGTAGAGTATTATGAGAAAGAGATGGACAGATCGAGTGTGAGTACCTGCATCTGATACAGCATTCATTCTTTGGCTCAATCTCATATTCATAATAAAACATTAGTTTGAATGTCCGCTGAGGAAAGCGATATCTGTGTCATACTATCCTTTCATCTGCTAAGGGTGATTTCTAATGACAGCACAGCTTAGTGCATTTGATGGCTGCGTGTTGTTGACAGTAAAGATAACTTCCTTGTTTACAACAGCATCTCAGTCTCTTTCAGTACAAGTTTTTATTGCTGACTCACTCATAAAAATGAATCTAAATGTGCAGAATTGCACAAATGCACACCATTTCCCAATACTATTATTACATGACTAATATTTATATAAATAATATAATATTATTTATATAAATTATTGAATAATAATATTTAACAAACAAGAGCAACAGCCAACATAAAAGTTGCTATTATTTTTTTTTCTTTAAGCCTGTAATTCCTTTCTAAATGAATGGACAGTATGAACGCTACTTTGGGGACTTGTGGGTAAGGGTTGGGAGATTGCCAAATGTGATTTATATTGGGGAAAAAAAAAAAAAAAAAAATCAATAAAAATATTAAAACCAACATAAAAGTTGCTAGGCAATTCAGTCAAAAATACAAAGGCAATGCTGTGATATACAGCTTTAAATGTACATAAAATATAATATGATACGATTTTGCCTTCAGTCAAAACTGTTTGCTCTGGAACAAATAATAGATTCATGAGACCAAAGACTGCCCACTGGATTTACCCAAAGCGAATTATATCTCATGTTTAACCACTATAGACACATCAGAGTCAGCGTTGAATTCCAGAAGATCTGGCTGAGGTAAGGCTGCCCTCGGCAGGTTCATGAGCACTGAACGTCTGCTGACGCCCCAGAGCTCATATCTCTGAAAACGATGAACCAAATTTTCAAACAGATGCTATTTTTATTAACAAACTGCATATTTGAAGTCTAAACAAGTACATTCTCGCATAAAAAAACTCTTAAAACTACATTCTGTGAGACCAAAACAGTGTTGTTTATAAAATTACAGTGGATTTAGGCATCCGCCATGACACTTTCTGTGAGAAATACCACAAGCGGAGTGATACAAATGGTGAAACCGTTTTGATATAACTGTAGAATACTGTATTCATTTATAGTGCACCTATATATCAACCTTCTGCCTCCAGGAACGTCTACAGTCAAGACTGTCAGATATCGGACCCAGACTATCTCCCCCAACTCATAAACCTCCAGCCCCTGAGGCTCAGGTCTTGCACATTTGGGATGAAAGATAAACAGCGAGGGGAAAGAGTGACAGTCCAATAAATTAGCACCCATCTAAGAAGCTTGTTTATCTTTACCATCTCTCCGCTACCAGCCATCTCAACCCTCACAAAGCCTCCAACCTGTCAGAGCTCATTCCAGTTACATATGATTGACAGATGAAACACCCAATCACGCTTGACTGGCAGGCAGGACATCCTAAACCATGACCTAACGGTTGACCCCTCACCTCCAGCAGTCAGGTTGCTAGACGGCCGTAAGATGAAGACATGAGATACTGCCGTCTTTCCCCCTCACATATTCAGAGTTAGCGTCTCGGTTAACAAAGAAATGTGAATTTGGCTTCGAAGTTGAAATAGCCAACTCTTCTTAATTAAAACCCATCATCAACAAGTCAGCATGTGATAAAAACCAACGAATCAGAGGCTTTCTAATTAAAAGCGAACTATGCTATATAATGAAGTACCTATAGCTAAGAATCTCCAAAGCCCATTGAGTTCCAGTGGAGGGGAAAATGAGCGTTGTTCCTAAATCTTGGAGGCAAAGATCTCTCTATCTGGGTCTCTGGTCACGGTTCAGCAAGATCAAGTGAAGAAGAACCTCCCTTTTTCTCACACTCCTTTGTGGCTCCAAGTTTTTGCGAATTAAGCATAAAATAAGCGTAACCGGCTCCATTGAGAATGCCCCCTTGTTCAGCGAACGAGATTAATGAAATTCCCACACGGTGCCAAAGCGAACAAATACCTAGCGTCACTGAGTTAGCCATTAATACGGCTTGTTATTGTTGGCTTCATTTTTACAACAAAACGGTGAAACCCTCATAAAAGCTCATAAATTTCCATCACAACAGGCCACGTCGAGGTGATTTCTCTGATTACTGTCAAACTGATTACAGTTGGATACGTTTCTAATAATGGCCTTCTGAAAACTAACCACATTTGACTTGAAATTAACAAGTTGTGGAGTAACTTTTAGTGTTTTTTAAACCCCAAATCTCCCAAGTAATTTTCTATCGCAAGATCAGCGAAGCTACCTGCAGCGTTGGCGTGTAATCTATCAGCTACACCCAAAATTTGAGTACATTTCTAATGGCCGTCCATTTCAACTGAAACTAACCAAATCTGACTTGAAATAGCAGTTTGTGGAGTAACATTTTGTGCGTAAAGCCTCAAATCTCCCAAGTAATATCTTATCGCAGTATCAGTGTTGGCATGTAATCTATCTTACTCTTTTCATGTTAACATATTGGCTGCATCCTTCAGTCAAGATAGTAAAGCTCAAAGTGGAAGCCTCTTTTTCTCTGGGTAATATGCTAATCTGATCTGGGACAGAGCCAATGATGTTTTCCTGCTTGTTTGTTGTGTTTCGCTAGACTTTTCTTCTGCAGCTTATCTAGAGATAACAGCACGCTAAAACGGAGTGAAAGAGAGACCGCCGAGGTGCCACCCCATGATGTTCAGCAGAAAACATTTTAATTGCTTTAGCAATTAAGCAAGACGAGTCAAAAACCGAGCACGCCTGAAAATTCCCACAGCAAGACGTTAATCTACCTCCTCGGGCAAAACTGTTCCTCAATGGAACGAGCAGACGAGAGGAAGTGGTGTTTGGTTTTCTAAGAGAGATGCAAGAAATAAAGACAAATTAGGAGACAACAGGGAAATTCTGTTAATCATGTATAATCCCCTGCATTTATATATTCAACACTCAACACAAAGGATGTTTTTATAGTGATGCCATAGAAGAAACATTTTTGGTTCCCAAAGGAATCTTTCAGCAAACAGTTCTTAAATGAATCATTTTGAACATTTTAAAAATCTTGTTCGACTAAAAAGAACTTTTTCTGCATTTGAAAGGTTCCAGGAATGTTTAAGGTTCTTCATGGAACCACTGATGCCAGTAAAGAACCCTTAAGCTTATAAATTTAAGACTGTAGAGTTGAGTTGGATGTATTCAGCCAATGGCGTTAAAAAAACCAAAAGGTTGATGAAATTTCAGAAGGTTATTCAGCTACTCTAAAAGAGCTCTTATATGCAAATTGTAATGTTTCTGTATATAAAGGCACAGAAAGGAATGACCTAAAAAGGAGACATCCACCAAACTAATGAAGATATCCCAGTTGCTGCCGTGCACCGGTGCACTTTGCATGTGTGCTAAATCTCAGAATAAACACACACACACAATCTGGGTGGTACATTTCAGCGAGGGGAATGGTATCAGTCTCAACATCTTGTTCGGCAGATTACAGCACAAAGCATTTCATTAAAGGGATTAAGTCGTAATTCAATCCTCCATGGATCCTGCAAGCTCTGGCTTATGGATCGTAAAGAGTCTTTTGAATGAACATCCCTGAAGCGTGCTTTCCTTTAGCCTACATACAGTATGAAACGTATATTTGAGACAATTTGGACTGATTCCTTCACTAGCATTCCTTGGAGACAACATGAAAAGACTTAAATGGATCATTTACTTAACAAATGCCCTTGTCTTAATGTGCTTGTTTGGTGGATATTATTCTAAACCAATGACGTCAAAAAAAAATAAAAATTATTTAACATAAAACAGCATTTAAAAAACAATTTACTTAAATCAAAAGGTGATTGATTTTATTAATCTGGAATTGACTGAATTACAAAAAGCTGTAATTTGTGATGGTAGACCAAAAGGAAACCGTTCAGTCATTTTTTTTCCAAAATAAAATAAAATAAAATAAAATAAAATAAAATAAAATAAAATGTATTATTAATAACTCAGTCTGACTATGTTTCAATATGAAATATATCAACAAAGCAATCCATTTGGATTTGTAAATTATGTTAAGAATAACACTGAACATGTGAGATGTCACTGAATATCTATGTCCTTAATCTTACTATCATTTTAATTTTTTTAATGGCCTCTTCTCAGGAGCCGCTTCAGCACACAATATCTTATTTGAAATTTCATCTATTGTGAGATTTCAGACTGGCAAAGGGGGAAAGCGGTCTTGAAAATAATAGACGTGTGAACTCCAAATCAAGTTGGACTCCATCTGGGAACAGATCTCTCACACAACTGAACTCCAGTCCAAAACCAACCCTCTGTTCCTGCATAGAGCCGAGCCATTATAAGCACAACTGGAAATAATACAATCACCTACAGAGAGACGTAGCGAGAGAAACAAATTGAAGTCTATGTTGAGAAGTGTATGAGCCTGAAATGACAAGTTTTAAACACATCACATTTTCCAGCGGTTTCTGTGACCGTGGTTTGACAGTCATACGTGAAGTGATGACCATTAAACAGTACTGGACTTGCGTGCCCTCTTAACCGTGGCTTGTCAAAACTAAGAAGCGAATCGCAGAAGAGGTCATCCATCTAGCTATACTTGAAGTTTCCAGCAATTAATTCCGTCACATAGAGTAAAGAGCGCTGAAGACCTTGGCTACAGCGGAGCAGCCGCAGGATTGCCGCTTTTTCCCGCATTCTAATTAAATGCCATAAATCAGAACAGATGAAGGCTGTTAAAGTCACCTCTCAGTTCTTAAACATCGTTGGCTGATGCCAGCACTGTAACTTGTTCGGTTTTTCCAGGCCTGAACCACTGGAACCACTTTCGCAATGCAAGCTGGCACAAAAAATCCCAAAGGGAGTGACGCCGGTCTGTTACGGCTGGACAAACGTGTCCTGATCTAGAGCAGGTTTTTGCTTCAAGTAAGTGATTTAGCAAAAAAACACTGGTGGAAATTTGGCACAAGCCCATGTTGTACTTCTATTAACATAATCTTAGTGACATCATGACTTGATCAAACAAAACATATCCATCCATTATCATAATTGCTTTGACCAATATTCTTAGATAATCACACTTTACAGTTGTAACAAAAGCATTTTTTCAACTTTCAACTAAATCGTAAATAACTGGTTCTAATAAATCAGATCTAAAGAGTACCACCATTATGCCACTGTAAAAAAAAAGACAGATACATTAAAGTAACTTCTTTAAAGTATTTTTTGCATAAATTACAGAGAGAATTCTGCAATTACAAGAGAGAAACAGATATAATTTTAATATCATCAGCTCAAAAAGTAAAATTAACAATTGTCACCATTTTGCTATTTATTATATTAGTTTTTAGTAGTAGTAGTAGTAGTAGTAGTAATGTAATTTTCAAATAATAATAATAATAATAATAACTATTGAAATATTATTATTTAAATAGTTAAAATATTATTTAAATAAGTAAATATTATTATTAAAGTAAAAATTATTATTATTATTATTATTATTATTATTATTATTAACAATATCACTAAGTATTAAATATACATTTGTTTGTTTATTCATTTTTTACTTATTTATAAATATTATTATTATTATTGGTTAAAGTTTAGATAACCATTAGCTTTTTCTTTTGTCACAATTTTTATTGTCTCCATTTTGCTTATTTTATTTTTAGTAGTAGTATTAGTATTAATGTAATAATAATAATAATAATAATAATAATAATAATAATAATAATAATAATAACAACAGTATCATTTATACAAACAAAATATATTTTTAATATTTATTAAATATATTTATTAATTTGTTTCTTTATTAATTATTCATTTATTTATTAAAATGTCTTCTTCTTCTTCTTCTTCTTCTTCTTCTTCTTGGTTAAAGTTTAGATAATCATAAGGTTTTTCTGTTGTCACAATTTTCATTATTGTCACCATTTTACTATTATATTACTTTTTAGTAGTAGTAGTAGTAGTAATGTAATTATTCAAATAATAACAATCATTATTATTAATATCAATATCACTAATACAAACAAAATAGATTTTTAATAATTCATAAATGTATTTATTCATTTGTTTTTTATTATTATTATTATTATTATTATTACTATTGGTTACAGTTTAGATAACCATAAGCTTTTTCTGCTGTCACAGTTTGCTATTATATTATTTTTTGGCCTTAGGAGGAACAAGGAAAGTAAACAAACACACATGAGAGTAAACCTTCCTTGGCCTTTTAAACCAATCCCCTGACATTTATTTTCCCCTGGAGTGTCATTAGAAGCTGCTAAATCTCTGCTCATCATTGTTATCTCCACACTGCTAATTAGTTCCAATCAATTAAAGTTGTTCAATTCTGCGTCACTGGGACGAGCACTGCTCTTTTAGCCTCTGTGCATGATGAACATTATAAACAAATCAGGATTGAATTACCACTAACACTGAATTATAACAAGATGTGACATCATAAAGCATCAAGCAACATTTTTTTCCCTTTCGCTTTAAATCAAACACCCAAACAAGACTAATTAATGCTCTAAGTCCATCATATTAAACCAAGCTGGTAAAAGCTGACATTATTATTATTATCATCATCATCCGTTGGGCGAATTGGTTTGCAAAAAGTGCCCAACATATTGTAAAAACATATTTTATTGAGTCAACTTTCCAAAAAATGGTTTTCGAAAGCACTGGGATAATTAAATAGCACACCACCATCGCCGCAGCTGCTCTGCTAGCTAATTGATGGAGTTATTAGTCATTTCTTACAGAAAATAAACCAGGAGAAGTGGGTGATGACAATCATAATCCCGCGGCAGTGGTCACACACTTACGCGTTCACACAAAGGCAATCCCTTCGAGTCAAGCAGTGAGAATAAAAACGATGGTTTCCACACACATCTGGAGCGCAGCCTGATTATACACTTGCTTCACGACACCCAAGAGTCACCAGCACACATTTCCTCAACAGCCAGAATATAGACTGTTACTCAGCGCTCGTATTAACACGTGTGTGCACGGAAGATAAATTCTAAACATGTCTAAACAGGACCAGCGAGGCAGGAAGATCGCTGAGGCATCAACCTTAGGATCTGGAGGGAAATCTGATTCCTACTGTATCCCCATCCTGGACAACCACACAAACACCATAACAAATTCAACTCCGGCCCCCTTCCACGCACACCACCCTCCTTTCTGCTTCCCTCACTTGTACTCATCCCACGTTTGTGTTTTCCACAGAAAGGAAATGCAAATGGGACGTTTCCCCACTTCTCTGGGAAACGCCGCAGGGCGCCTGGATAGAGAAATTAAACAAAGTCGCCGTGATGCATGTGGCAAAGTGGCAATAAAGTATTCATTAACAACCATTCAGACGCTAAGCGGGGCAACAAGTGGTCAAGTTAAGAAGTTAAACAGGGACTTTATGTGGTAAAACCTCCCCTGGGCTTATATATTTACAAAACAAAGGAGCTCCTTTGACGGGTCTCGCGGAGCAGTGCACCTTGCCCGGGGGGAAATGGGCTCGTGTGAATGGGACTCGGGATAAAGTGCGTTTACCTACTGAGTGGCGTCGCTTTGATGTCAGAGGAGTGGGTAAACACAAACACAATCAGAGAAAAGACCCGTCATGTTGCATTTCGAGGGACTCAAATGGTACACACTTTATGTTTAAAGGAGATCCCATGTTTGGAGGCGAATCGACAAAGATGTCAAAACCTTAAAGATCTGAAAATCGTACATCTGGAATGAAAGCAACCATCTTTATCATTAAAATCAATAGACATATAAAGTGTGGCTATTTTGAGATTAACTGCATAAACCATCAACAACATTTGCCGTTACTAAATTATATAATTTATTTAGATTAAATGTGTTTATATACAATAGCATATAATAATTAAAATGAAAAAAAATAAAATAATAAAAATAAAATAAAACACTAAAAATAATATAAACATAAACACACAAAAAAAAAAAAATCATAAAATGAAATATAAAATAAAAGTAATAATAAAAATAAAATAAATACAAAATATAAAATAAAATAAAACGAAAAATAATAATAAAAATACAAAAAATAAAAATACTAAACTAAGATAAAATAATAATAATAATTATTATTATTATTATTATAAAAATATAAAGTAGAATATAAAATAATAACAATAATAATAATAATAATAATAATAAAAATCTAAACTAAAAAATACAATAATAATAATAATAATAATATAAAAAATAAATTATAAAATATAAAATTATAAAATATTTTTTATTTAAATATAAAAATGAAATAAAATTATAAAAAAAGCTAAATAAAAAAAATAAAATACAAAAATGAAATAATACAATAAAATAAAATAAAACTCTACTGATATTGGCCATTCAAAACACACATTATTTTACTAATAATTACTAATAAAAACTGATTTGTAAACTGACTTGAACTTTAAAGATTTTACCCCATTGTTTTTTTTAAACATCTTGATCCTAGCTCAATGGCATATGTCATCTTGATTCAGAAGGCCTTAAAATGTGACAAAACATATTTAGTGGGAAATTACATAACTAAATTTAAATGAATATGATTATTTAATGATTTAACCATTTTAAAGCTACTAAATTCAGGTAACATATTATGCAATCTTTTACATAACACAAATAAATCATATACAATAAAACCAGGCACACCTACTAGAAAATTAAACTGGATTAACTTTGAATTCACATCCTTAAGCCATTTTTGTGATCATTGGCATTAATTCAAAGATTCTTTTCTACACAAATTCAGCTGTCCTCCTATATCTCTACATGTTAATAAGTTAGAGGTTAATGTGAACATGTAAAGAGTGTGTGTGCTGGTATATATGGTTTATGAGGATACAAATCTGTATAATGACATGGGTACTACAACATAAAAATGATTTATGAGGACACTTCCTCTGCCCCCGTAAACCAAAAGGCTTAAAAAAACATACTTAAGTGTTTTTTGATATTCAAAATTGGGCAGTAGTTTCCTGTGAGGAGTAGGTTTAGATGTAGGGTTGCCGTAGGGCGACAGAAAATGCAGTTTGTACAATATAAAAACTATTACGCCTGTGCAGAATCCCCATAAACCACACATGCAAAAGTGTATGTGTGTGTGTGTAAGTGTGTGTTATTCCGTGGCACAGTGTGCAAGGCACTCATTGATGGAAAATAAAGGCCCAGTGCCAGTCACAAGCCCACCCCCAGATCTCCCAGAATGTGAATGAACTGCTGTGAATGGAACGATGAACCCACACAAATGCCCTCTCACCACTCACGCCCGCCCGCCTGCTCACCCTTCTTATGTTGATGAAAGCGGGGGCGAGACGAAAACAACAAAAACATCAACAACAACAACGAGGGATGTGTGAAGCCCCGCCCCTTTTACATTCCATCCCAAGGACTGCAATACGCCCCCGACTCCTGGCCGATTCCACAATCCACAGGGAACTTTAAAAACTTGATCTCCTCACAAAGCCAGGCCTCCACCCAATTCCCACCAGGAAGAGGGGTGGATCGTGGGTGGAGGGTCAACGGTGGAGAGGGAGGGCCTGGCATGGCTTCAATGAGAGCAGATGAGAGCTCATCTTCTTCCATGACAATTGCCACCCACTCGAAAAGCACGCAGTGTCGGGTGACTGAAGAACACGAATCAGCATCTCAATGAAGGCATCAAAGGCTCCTGATGCAGGGGCGGACGCTGAGATCAACACTTCACAAATGATGTGTCCCATCCGCACCACTATTAAAAAAACATCTCTTTTTTTTCAAATGTGTGCAAAATCACTAAAGCTTTAAGAGCTGAACAGTGACATTTAATGTAGCCTTCTCAATTTAGTTCTTAGTGTCTCATTATTGAAATAACTTCTTTTTTCATATTATGTAGTTTAATCCACTGAGAAATGTGTGATCATAGGCGTTCACACTATAAATAAACAAACTGAAGTGAATCCAAATCATCTCTATAATCTAAATCTTAATCTGAAAGCATTTGAGATGGGCAGATGTACTGAATGACTGACAGTTTGCTGATTAATGATGCCAAGCTCATTAAATAGAGCTCGCTCTTGACCCCATCCCACGCAGGGGTCAGATCTTCTCCAAAGCTTCACAGGAGGACATTCTGGGAAAAAATACGAAACTCGAAATGATACTGAACTGTGGACATTGTAAAGGCACATGTTCTGCCTTTTATTATGTATAAAATTTCATCTGTGCAATAAAATGCATGAATTATATTAATGAAAAGTTCTCTATAGCTCAACTACAACTTATATTCTCAGTATCTGATCATTATAAACACAGTGGTGTTCTCATTGGTCAGTCACAATTTAACACTTTATCATAGCACAGCAGCTCACATTTAGGATTTCTTCATTCTACTATGACAATCAAATGTGACCACAGACCACAAAACCAGTCTTAAGTAGCATGGGTATATTTGTTGCAATAGCCCAAAAATACTTGGTATGTGTCAAAATGATCAATTTTTCTTTTATGCCCAAAATGATTAGGATATTAAGTAAAAATCATGTTCCATTAAGATATATTGTAAATCTCCTACCATAACTATATCAAAACTTATTTTTTCATTAGTAATATGCATTGCTAAGATCTCGTAAAATGTATAAATCTCAATTTCAGAAAATTGACCTTTTTGACTGGTTTTGTGGTCCAGGGTCACAAATGGTTATGCAAGACAAATTCTACAGTAATTTTACACTAAAGTCAAAGACATTGTCAAATGCTTGCTAAAACTGGATGTGAGAGACAATCCCCCGGTCAAGGCCCAATTAAGACTTGCTAAAATCACCTCTCACCCCCCACAGAGCAGTCTTATCTTATTTTCCACTGCCATTCCACTCACCGCGCAACAAACACGTGTCAGTAATAATCACACACTCTTAATCCCACTAGACCATCATTCTATCCGACACTTTAATCTGAGAACGGTAGCATTAGATCTAAATATACTCCATTTAAACCTATGGCTGAATTCAGAGCCACAGGCCACTGTACATAAAGAGAGGCCTGAGTCAGTTTTCTAGGTCAGTGAGTACACACTTCCAATATTTGGTCATATGATGTTGATGGTGGAAAGCATCTATAGATGAATCTACAAAACGTGTCATCATTTCTCACATTTCTCATTTCTCAAAAAGTGTTCATGCGTGTTTTGCATTCGCGAATCAGTCTGAATGAACAATACAATGGTGCTAATGGTAAGAAAAATGTAAAAAAGTATGTAAACTCACACACTTATATATAACCAATTTTTTAATGTAATAATAAAACTTGGCATGAAAACATGATCTGTGGGAGTTTTTAAGTCAGCAATCAGCTTGGTGAAATTTTTAAGTAAATCTCTGTGTCTGTGACAAATATTTACCGAGCTTTGATTATTTAATGATCTGAAAAATTCAAAAATAGTTAAAAAGTTAACTATTAAAAACAATAGCTGAACATAAGTTCACAAATAAAATACACAGTTTAAATTGTTACTGTCTTGAGTTTTTTTTAATAAATGTAAAATGCTTAAAAACACTAAACAATCAGAAAATTACATATATATTAAATATATCCAAAAAAACAAAAGGCAGGAAAAATTATAAAATAACTGCACTTTAACATTTTTAGTAAAGTTCATTTTATTTGTATTTTTGTTAATTAAAAAAAAGTTAATTTTTTAAAAATAAAATCTGCATCAAGGCAGTACAATAAATACTACAATTATGTATAAATAATTTAAATAAATATTATTAGTTTTCTCATTACAGTATAAAGAACTGGGGTACTAACTGTAGTTGCAAAATCTTAATTCCTAGTTGTAAAGATTCAGTTTCTTTTAGACATGTGAAACCCACAGACATTCCCCAGGTGATATTGTGACTACAATGAGAAAAATAATCCACTCAGTCACTAAAACTAGCAAAACATGAATGTGATTTCCTGTGTCACTCTCCAGTGTGGCAAATACAACAGATGGAATGAAATAAAGACGTGCGGAGCGGCATCTCTGAGTGTTCCTGCTGAGGAAAGATCCCAGTTTTAATCACAGCTGAGCTCTGACAGACGGCGAAACCCAAAACCCCCAGTAGCGCACAGGTGAGAGTCCAGAAGGGAGGCCCCGGTAAACCTAACATCACTCTTCCTGTGAGAGCTAAAAGTGTGCACTGCTGCCGCCCCAAGAATGCAAAGCATTCGGCCTCACGGAGATTCCCCCGTGTCAACGGATCAGATGAGAGAAGAGAAAAGAGACGGCAATGGGGAAAGAGAAAAAGAGAGTGATAGACAGAAAGTGAAATGCAAGAGAACCAAGACTGAGTGTGAGAGAAAAAAAATATATAGGGCTAATGTACAGTCAGATGGTCAAATAAACAAGACTTGTATTGCACTGAAGGGGTTTATTTTGTGATAATGACTAACTGCCTGTACATAATCCTTCTTATTTCATGTCGACAAACCAAATAAACAAATCTGACAGAAATATCAAATACTGACAAAAAAATGAAATATTGGTTTGAGTTTAAAGTATTTTATAATGTGAGAACAAAACGGGATATTTAAACTAGCACAGCTGTGGAGAGAATCAGTTGCCTGGGACAATATACACAAATTGTTACCTCAGGACGCCATGACTGACTCAAAATCAAAATCAAGTGTTGTGAAGAGCTGTGTTTGATAGTGAACATAGTCACCTAAAGTATTTGACCCCTCAAATGAATAAACACTTCATCAAGTGAGAATCCATATGGAGTTCATGTGTCCGTAACTACGAGAGACACTTCATCCTCACCAGGTGTCCACATAAACATCAATCTCAAGCATCTGCGGACGCAGTAAATCCTGTGAAACACACAAACAGACACTCACACACACAATGTCCCAAAATGAGAAATGAGGACCACCCATGTGATTTTAGATATGCAGATGCACATTTAAATCTCTAGTGTTGGACACATCTGACTGAATGACATGACGAGAAGCATCCAGTGCCAATAAACAGGAAATCTTCCTCTCACAGTAAGAGTTCACTGACCCTCTTTGTCCACTCTAAACTCACGTGCTTTGGATTTCACTCTTATACTGTTAAACTTTTTAAGTGGAATGGAACAAGATTGTAGCCAGATTTTCCTTCCAAGTTGCTGGAGCTGGAATGACAGTGCAAGCTTTCACAGCCTGTTTGGTTTAAAGTCGCTCGTGCCTAAATTACTAAGAAACACACCACTGCCCAAAATCCAAAAATTCAAATTCTATTATCATTTATTCACCCCATGTCATTCTAAACCTGTATGAAATATATGACTATCCCTCTAGGCAAATTATTTTAAGAAACACCCTAAATTCACTGTATAAAAAAAAGATTTTTGTACAAATGAAATTTAATTAAATGCGTTACTTATTTGTAAAATTTACCAGCAATTGAAAATTGCTTCAAAGTAAACCCTACAACAATTTCCAAATTCATTTTAGTGCAGTCAAGCTATATTCTCAGTCTAATATATATTTTTAAATAATTAAACATTCGTGGGGAAAAAAAAAAAAAAAAATCAAATCAAATAGAAGAAGAAAATGTTTTTACCAAAAAGAAAATTACTGACCTTTAAGAATTTTGCATTGCCAAAATCAAGTTAGCATTTTTACTTAAAATATTACAATATTAATATACTATAATACATGGAAAACTAAGTAATATAATTTAAAAAGCTTTACTTTTTATAAAAAGTAAGAATTTATCGGAACAGATTATCACCCTGGTCGACTATCGTCACCGATATTAAGCATTTTTTGGTTTTTGGTATCTGTCATATTTAAAACTGATTTGCTGATAAATAATAATTTAAAAGCATTTTTTTTTTAAGTTTTTGTCAGAGCCCTTGTTATTCTTAATTTTGACTTTTACACCAGACATATCGGTTCAAAATATCGGTTATCAACCTACTTGATCTGTAATAACTGGACCAGAAAAACACATAAAATGAGTTAAAAGCATTTAAAGAACGTTTTTGTCAAAGCCCTTGTTATTCTTAAACTCTTTTACACAAGACATATATATCAGTTCAAAATATCTACTTGATCTGTAATAATCAGTATCGGCAGCACCCCTGAAAAACACATATCGGTTGATCTCTAAACCAGTATTTTTCTTATTTTTCTAAAATAATTAAGTGATTAAATCATTTATTTTGCATTACCGAAATGAGAATGTGGGTAAGGTGCTGAACTCATTCCAATATAATTATTATTATTTCAGACATTTTAATGCCTTTGGTTGAGACTCAAAATGTCACAACACTCAGAAGCTCCCTCTCTCTACACACTCATGCTGAACCGGCTGACCTGAGACTGGTGTGAAAGGGCGTGATAATCCGCTGACCTCACTCTGAGCGCTTGCAGTGCATGCTCCGGTTTGTGAGAGGTTTTTTTTTTTAGGTCCAGCTGCTGCTTGTGTCCTGATGAGATGCAAACGTGCTGCATTACGATGCAGCTGCACGGATTAGAGCAGAGGTTTGTAGGAATGCTGAGCACAAAACACATCATCATATCACACCAGATTACTGAACCATGCCAGCCTGTGCAGTCAGATACACTGATAAGGTAGATGAATGTGTGTCAATGGTGTCAAACGACCAAAATTGTGGCCATATCCCCCCGTTTTAAAGCAGTTCTGTTTAGGTCAGCACAATCTGATCTGTGTTTTCTCAAAAAATGTCATTAACACATCTTAATGCATTCATATGCACAAACTGCACATTTTTAGGAAACTTACTGACCTTGCCTACTTTTATATCACCCAGCCAGTTTTGAAGCACAATCAGTCATCCGACAAAAATCATTGATTAGATAAACTTGAAGTGTTCTCATTGTCGACCAACTCGAGCCCTTTGTGCAATTGGAAGGACTCTTCCTGTTTAGGGGCCAGTAAGTCCACACTACTTATCTCTACCCAGGGCAGCTATTTTAATACAGAACTATGACCTGGCCCATTTCGTGCGTGGAGGGCAGGAACACCCTCACAGGGTTAACGGTCTCACAGTCTCGAATGCCAAAGGCCCTCGAAGCGAATTGGAGCCTCCAGTGTCGCAAGAGAGTGTTTTCCTGAAATCCGAACAGCCTCTGAGGAAATGGTTTAGATGGAAAGAAAGAGAATAAGAAAGAGGGACTCTTCCAAATGGCTCTTTTCCTCTTATCATCCATCTGTCTATTCATCCTTATCAGATCTCCTCTTGAGATCCTCATGTGGTCGCAATGCCAGGTTTGAATGATCATTACCCGCACGAACACAATACGTCCAGTGTTCCTGCTATAAAAGCGGATACTTTAAGGCCTGGAGAACAAATCACTCTCGACTGACTTCATTTCAAATGACCTGATTTTACATGACAGCACAGAACTGTTTATAGAGATTGGATGACATCAGAGACGTTATAAGAGGGAGATCACAATCCACTCAAATCAAAATGAATACTGAATAAGGCATAGCCTAGAAGGTAGAAAAATACTGCATGTGCATTAGTTGGAAAAAGACCTAAAAATCATTTTGCGTACCTAGATAAATACTAGTCTGCTGCCAACCCATTACCATTCCCACTTGCCCATAACCTGTCCATTTGCGGTTCTGCTCTCATCATATAAGTGCTATTTCCTTGGCTGGCAGACACATGCGTAATGGCCTTAGCACATTAATTATAGTGTATTATGGCTCTATTTGTTATTGCTGTATTGGGTGTAATAGTCAATGAGACGTGTAATGTTCACTGGCACTCTGGCCAAAACCGACACCTTAAAACCAACAGTAGTTATTTTACAAATTAAAAATGATATTTGCAGGGAACTATGAATGCCACATGTTTGGCATATAGAGGTTAACCACTTTAGTAAAAATAAGCTGAGACTTGTATGGGGCTCCCTGGTTTTATTCAGTTTCCAAGGTTCAATTCTGATGACTGATCACTGTTACTTCTAAAACCTCTAACTTCCAAAAAGTATGGGTGTATTATTAATATAGTAAACTGTGCCAGTCATAGACATGACAATAACCCACGCTGTTTCTTTATATGAACTGATAAAACTTGTTAAAAGCAAAATTCAAGGACCAAGTCATACATCTAATATTAGTTCTGATATCAAGTGCAAACAAACATAAACCAGTTGGTTTTTAAAGCTATGCAATCTAAAGTACATAACCTTTTGCAAATCTGACAGCAGTGTTTCTGTCTTTGTCATAATATCAAGCAAGTGGATTAAAAGTTCTCAGATCAGTGCAAAAATGGCATCTATTTGAATAAAACAAATACAAATTGGATTTTAAAGCAAAGCAGTCTACCTAGAAGTACACCTTCTTTTGTTGATTTGACAACAGTAGCTGCCTGTCATGAAATCAAGCAACTGGATTAAAGGTAAACTGTTCTCAGATCAGTGTAAAATGTCATCTATTGGAACAAAACAGGATGCTAAAACAATTACCAAATTCCTCCCCTATATCTGTAGGTTGCTCCACCTTTAAACTGGCAGAGACCCAACACCAAATTTTCCTCAAGTTTTAATCAGCATGATGGTTTAAAGCAGTATGATGGTTTAAAACAAAAATGCCCATAGAACTATTAACTGTCCCAATCCATCCATAATTTACAGTGCCACCAATGTTAGTATCCCCAAAATGGCTTGATTTCTAACTGCAAAAACTAGACTGATCTCATTAATTTCACCCAAGAAACACATTCAAGGACGGTCACAATAACATTCACCTGAGTCAAACCGGAACAGGCAGCATATTTCACGTGCTTGTCATTAAAAGCTTTGAAGTCAACTTTGAGCTCTGTTATTGCATCACAACTGTACAAGCTCAAAGGTGCCGCAAAGCACAAGAACTTAAATGTTTCAGGTGCGTCATCCTTTTACTCTAATCAGTGCTGGACACTTTTAGAAAAGCAGCAATCCTGACATCAGACCAGCATGAGGAGGACAAGTTAAGCCAACACTAGTCTAAACACCCAGTGGGGTGTGTGTGTTGAAGGGGGTAAAAACCCCCTGGAGTGAGGCTGGCGACACAGACCCGTACGGCTCTAAATCAATTGTGCATGCTGGGTCACCTTTCAACGGTGGGGACGAGATGTGGAATTAAATCACACATTCAAACAGCATTGATTTACATTAAATGAGCTGTGATTGTGGTCGATAACCCGCTGTTGGCTCAAAAATGAGCTGATAACGCCGTCTTTGATTGATCACCACAATCCATTTTTACACCAGACCAAACAAGATTGGGTTTCTCCTCTAAAGCTGATATCACATCTGCCATTGGTTTAAAAGCCCTCACCGTTGGCATCAAGGGAAACGGCCGTGATGAAGTTCAACACAAGGGGAAGGAAGTTGCAAAACTTAAAGAACAATTAAGATGTTTCCGATTTACTCTCCAAGTGGGGTGAAACAGCTTTACTAGGAAAGTGAGCTGAGCCGGGGTCACAACTCTTGACCCGGTAAGAAAAAAATCGATTTAAGGCATTATAGGCAATCTCAAACGTGCTCAGTTTGGCTTGTATATTTCTGTCACGGAGTTCCTGATAATAACAGCACTGTAAAATGGAAAACCTGATAACGTATCTAAGAGCGGTTGATGTGACACAACTAACTTAAACAGAGACGGGCTGGGTTTTAGATCTTCAAACCTTTCAAGGAAAGTTTTAGAGGAACGCTTCAATGATCACATAACGCAGACGAACCGAACTCAAACACGAAGGGAGGTTTGTCAGTCTTAAATGGGCGTGGGTTTGACAATAATTAGCACATTCCTGTGCGTGCTGTGAGGCGTTATGGAGCGAAAACAGTAGGCCTGCAGTTTGGGGTGGACGGCAGGTGCTGTCTTATGATGAGGTTTGCAGTCGCTCTCCAAAACCAATTAAAAGCGCTAAATGTGAGTTTGGCTCGAGAGCTCTGCGACTGCAGAATCCAAATACTGCTGCGCCCAGCTTGATGGGGCAAGCAAGTAAGCAACGATTCAGCTTTTTCCTTAGAGAATGAACAAAATGGCAAATCCATGACCTTTTCAACCATAACCACATTGGGTCTTGCCAATAGCAATATGTTATATGAACAGTTTAGACATCATGGAGCATTTAAAGGGACGATGTTCTAGCACAACACGAGGTAAAGCGATTCCTGAGAGAGCAATATTTGAAATCCTGGATCTACAAACACGCTCAGTGGAGTGTTAAATCCAACTTGATTAAAGCAGAAAAAAGCCTTGAATAATGAACTGTGCCGCCCGGCTTTTGTAATTAAGTCCACCAGTGCATTCTGGTCCAGAACAGAGAGCATTTGGCAAACAGGGGAATTGTTTAGTCCCTCTCGAACGGCTTATAGCAGGACGGATCTCATGCAGTGTAGACCTGGGGCGTATTGATGTGTGTAGCTGATTTTGAGAATTTAACTCTACAAGATGCTTTTTAAACCCCCAGGTGCAGCCTGGTCAATTGAACTCTTAAAAATAAAGCTTTTTAAATGGTTTTTGCAGCACATTAGGTTCAGCATGAATCGTGAATCATTTTTCACTGTATAAGGTTACTGAGTTCACTCACAGGATTGGTTAAAAAGAGAGTTATTGGAAGAACCATTTTAGGTTCTCCAAAAGCATTTGAAGAACTTTTGTTGAATGGAAAGCTTCTGTGGATGTTACAGATGCCAATAAAGATGCCAATAAACCACAGATGCCAATAAAGAACCTTTATTTTAAAGAGTGTACATTATCTGTGACCCTGAACCACAAAACTGGTCTTAAGCAGCACAGGTATATCTGTAGCAATAGGCAAAAATACATTGCATGGGTCAAAATGATCAATATTTCTTTTATGCCAAAAATCAGTAGGATATCAGGTAAAGATCATGTTCCATGAAGATATTTTGTAAATTTCCTTCTGTACATATATCAAAACTTAATTTTTGATTAGTAATATCCACTGCTAAGAACTATTGGACAACTTTAAAGGTGATTTTCTCAGTGCTTTTATTTTTTTGTACCCTCATATTCTAGATTTTCAAATAGTTGTATCTCAGCCAAATATTGTTCCATCCTAACAAACATACATTAATGAAAAGCTTATTTATTCAGAGACATATATCTCCTGGGTCACATTTGTTTTTCAGATCAGAATGAAACTGATTTTGACATAAAAGGGTTCTTTTATTGCATCAGGCTGTAAAAAACCTTTCAAGAGGCTTTATTTGTAGCAATAATTGTGAATCTGTGAGAGAGTTGAGGCCCTGTTTGAAAACAGTAGACTCATCTGCCATCATTTCATCACTAACATCTCACATCTCCTGTTTTGCATCTGTTATCGATTATTTTAGAAATGCGCTTAAAAACATACTACCGAAATAATTGAAACGGCATGTTCGTTTTTTCTGTAAATGTCTCAGACCTGTGTTGAAGTTTCAAAATGATTGTTTCTTCAACTCTTGTTTGTGTTTTTAATTACTCCGACAAAGAATGAAAGTGGACGCAGCTGGCTGAGAAAAGTCGGAGACGTTTGACGGTAAAAAGCCATTAGAAACGCACGGACGGTTTTCACTCATTCACCGTGTGGTTAGACGGGAGAATCAGTCTACGCAGTGAATTTCCCGCCGAACGTAGTACATATATCAACTCATCAAATTCAGTCATGAAAACCAGAAGCAAATGAGAAAAGCATATTCCAAAATGTTCACGTTCACACGGTTCCCCCAAAACCACAGGCCACACAAATGAAGCTGTATGAAAACCAGGAGCACATCAAGAGAAAGCAGAGAAATGCTCTCTTACCTTTGAAGGACAAGAAGACCCGAGGGGCGTTCTGAGGTTCGCTGTCTGAACCCAATGTCAGAACAGATAGAGCCAGGAGAACCTGGACTGACCATGGACTGTTCAACAGCATGGTGCATCCGTTGTCAGAAGTCAGAAAGACACAACTGAAGAGGTCACTGGGAAGAGAAAAACATGTTTTGTAAATGATGTGATGCTACTAACGGCTTTCCTAAGTGAAAAGACAGTACAAATACATAAATAAACAGCATATTTCTTTGGGTTAAGAGGCGAATTTGACATTTTCCACACTTTTGCATGTTGTATTTTGTGCAAAATTTTAAATTAGGTTCATTATACAGTAGTTACCCCCTGCTTTTTTTATTGATCGCAGCAGCAATAACTTATCAAATGAAGACCAAAAGATGTAAAGGGCAAAAAGAAAATTCCTACTGAATGCATTCTCTTAAAATCTAAGCGAAAGCCAGTGTCATATGTGATCCTGGACCACAAAACCAGTCAAAAGGGTCAATTTTTTTAGACTGAGATTTATGCATAATCAAGCTGAATAAATACGTTTTCCATTGATGTACAGTTTGTTAGGATAGGACAATATTTGGCTGAGATACAACTATTTGAAAATCTGGAATCTGAGGGTTGAGAAAATCACCTTTAAAGTCGTCCCAATGATGTTCTTAGCTATGCATATTACTAATCATAAATTAAGTTTTGATACATTTACAGTAGTTTACAGTAAATTTACAAAATATCTTCATGGAACATGATCTTTACTTAATATCCTAATTATTTTTGGCATAAAAGAAAAATTGATCATTTTGACCCATACAATGTATTTTTGGCTATTGCTACAAATATACCCATGCTACTTATGACTGCTTTTGTGGTCCAGGGTCATATATCTGAAATCTTGTTTGCCCACACGTATTCCAGATACTTTAAACTTCCATATGTTTTACCTCTGGGCTCCCTGCTTTAATAAGAGAAGCTAAGAGGCCCTCTGCAGTAAACATTTCACCAAAAAAATAAGGGTTTGGTTACATTTGTTTGAAACGTACAGCAAAAGGATATTCCCCATGGGAGTATGTTGACAAACCCCACTGCTGCCACATAGTCCATCTCTTTCAGATGGACAGGAACAAGGCTGCCACCCATAGAGGGGCGGCACTCATGTTGCTCATTCGTGGCGTGACACATAATCCTAAAAACATAAATCGGAGCGGATATATCTAATTCAATGACACTGTTCCCAAAGCCACATGGAACTGACATTGATCATAAGTGTATGCATAATTAAAAAAAATTTTTCAAAAGAAGGAATAAACATTTTAAAAAACTGAAAAGTATTACTAGCGGAAGACGATCTGTCCAAAAAAGCGCTGCCTGGCCGCAGAGCATTTATGAGTGGAAGCAGCTGTTTAAACCTCAGCTATTTGCAGGCAATTTGTTAACTGTCCGGCTGTTTATCTAAATTCTCTGCCTCTTTACCTCACACAAGCCAGTGAAATTAAACAACAATTATATGAACACAAGTGCACACAGACACAGTTGGAGGCAAGCAATTATGGAAACAGTCTCACAAACACACTGAAAGAATGGATCAATACATACACTCTAAAATTTATGGCTTTTTTGGGCGTTTTTTTTAACGAACAGTCAAAATATTACGTGAAAAATTGTAGGCTGTTGCATTCGAATCTTTTTTTTTCTGCAGTTTTGATTTATTAATGTTTTAAACTTAACTCTAATCTTAGGAGTACTCTATCAACTCTTTTTTTTTTTAAAGGAAAAGACTAGCTATAATAAAATAATTCCTCAGCTACTGTATTAACACATTAAGTGTGATTTAATAAATTCCACTGAAACAAAATTAATGAATAAAACACAATGGGCTGTTTTATCTCAAAATTTGGCTTGCAAATTCATCCTTTCTGGAATACACTGCAAGTGTCAACATTCATAAAGTCTTTTGATTGATCAACAGGTTGACTGGTCTCACTTATATTTATGCAACTCTACACGTTCTAACCCTAATTAGCACTACAGTATCTACACGTATAGCCCATATCTGCATTTATTGTGTTTGTTTATTGCTAGTTAGTGAAACTGTTGCAGTGTTTGTTTTGTAAAGACATGCACTCTGGCCTCTGGAGACACTGTATTTTGTTTCTTTTTCCTGCCATCCAGCAGAGCAAAGAAAATAAACTACTTTGACTTGGTCTTAACTGCCTATTGTGCTGTTATATATACAGGAGCTCTTGGATAACTCAGTGCATGGTTAACTTAGTGTTAGAAAAACGATAGGAGACAGCAAGAAAAGAGCTGTGAGAAGTAAAGCAGCTTGGTCTCAGAGTAGAAATAAGTGTAATGCAAAAAATTGTGAGGTTATTTAGTGTGCATACTGGGATATTTTGAGGTGTTGTGGGTAATGCAAGTTTAGAGAATTTGTAATGCTTAATCTAATCAACATTAACAAGAAACGTCAAGCAGTTTCTGCAGAGTTGTGTGAATTCACTTCTATACTTATTCTATACATGCATTTGTACTTTTAGAAGTTAATTTGTCACTATATATTCATAAAAGACAAAAAAGGTGATGAAATTGTGATCAGATGTTTTGATATGGACATTTTAAATTAAAATCTTGATGTTGACTAAAAAGTAAATAGATATGTTGTCAACCCATATATAGCAAATAAACAAAAGCATTAATAAATTCAAGAAATTACGTTGCATAATGAAGAAAAAAAATATTACAGCCAAAAGTGACTGATATATCGAGAAATAATTATTATAGATATTATAGAAGCTGAGGAACTGAGGTAATCAAAAGTTGCATTGCATTTAGAAATCAAATCTGGACGTTTAAATGTGTCTGATAATAATTATAATACATTTAGCATTAAAATACTACGTTAAGAAACGAAAGGCATGCAAACCAATGTTTACCTGCTTGCTCCAAACTGTCCAGAAGCAACTTTGAGCTCAACTCAATGAGGTGAATCCAGTTAATATGTGTGAGTTCTGGTTTATGTTCGTACGTCCCAGGTCCTGCAGATAATAGTGAGGTCCAGTCCTTATCTCTCTGAACACCTGAGCGCGGTGTGCTTCTTCTTCTCTATTACAGTGTTCATCTGGTACAGTTGTTATAAAATCCCGCTTGGTACCGAGCTAAGACTCGTTCGAGAAGCGTAAAAGCCACCTGACAACTCCGTAAACTGCTTCGGCGCCGTGACTGCCCGTCTGAATATCTCCAAACACAAGCGCACTTCTGCCCGCACTCATTCGCTCGCCTCAAATGCTGCCCAAACAGCTTGGCAGGTGGATGCATTGTCGCTCATTAGCATACGACACGCCCACGGGGCGGGGAGTTTACCTTGGAGCGCCGCCCCCATTCAGCGTGAGCTGCTGTGATTATCTTCATCGCACTGTAGTCTGATATCAAGCGGTTCTCTGGGGAACACTGTGAATGCGATTACATTCATGTTTCATTAGGTGGAGTAAACTCGGTAAGAACTCACAAGAACGTACATATGCTGTGTGGAACGCAATATTTGTGCATTTTGTACAATATAGTGTAATCGTGTAAGCTATGGTGTGTATTATCTAGTTCATAAACCTGGAATGAGGAAAAAAAATCCTGTATGTTGCATATTAGCTGTTGAATAACACAATAAATCTTACATTTAAACAATAGTTAAGGTTGAATTATGTTCTGAAAGAAGGGATATTTTTTTAATACAAAAATAGGCTTGGGGCAACAAGCATACACACACACCTATGATTTATTTATATATTTATTTTTTTACAGTATTTTCTAGCTTCTTTTTTTCTTCTTCTTCTTCATTTTTAAGTTTTAGATTTTTTTTACACACACACCCCTACCTATGATTTATTTATATATTTATTTTTTCCACTATATTTTCTAGCTTTTTTTTTTTTTCATTTTTAAGTTTAGAACTTTTTTTTTTTTTTTTTTTTTTTTTTTTTTTGCAGTTTCATTATTGTTATTTTTTCATAAATCTTGAAAAAAAATCTTAAAAAAGCATTTAAGAGTCCATTTTGAACTTTTTTGTGAAAACCTCCCAAAACTTACCCAAAAATATATTTTTGTAAATAATAGTGGAAATATTCAATAGCTTCAATCAGTAGCTGTTATTAATTAATATTAATTGTAACATACAGTTGAAGTCAAAAGTTTACATACAACTTGCAGAATCTGCGAAATGTTAATTATTTGTACCAAAATGCATCTTATTTTTTATTTAGTACTGACCTGAATAAGATTTTTCACATAAAAGATGTTTACATATAGTCCACAAGAGAAAATAATAGTTGAATTTATAAAAATGACCCTGTTTAAATGTTTACATACACTTGAATCTTAATACTGTGTTGTTATCTGAATGATCCACAGCTGTGTTTTTGTTGTTGTTTTTTGTTTTTGTTTAGTGATAGTTGTTCAGGAGTCCCTTGTTTGTCCTGAACAGTTTTTGAACAGAAAAAAACACAGCTGTTGATCATTCAGGTAACAACAGTATTAAGAATCCAGTGTATGTAAACTTTTGAACAGGGTCATTTTTATAAATTCAACTATCATTTTTTTCTTGTGGACTACATATTAACATCTTTTATGTGAAATATCTTATTCAGAGCAGTACTAAATAAAACATAACATGCATTTTGTATGATCCCTCTTATTTTGGTAAAATAACATATTGCAGATTCTGCAAGGTGTATGTAAACTTTTGACTTTAACTGTATATATGTATAATGTACTATTCAACCATCTTTCAATCTGTCTACAACACAGGGCCCTTAAAACACTCAAATTAAGGTCCATAAATGAGAGCAGTGGAAGTTTCCCATGGCCAGAACACTTCATTGTTTACATATTAAAGGTCAGAACTTGAGAGTGTTGTGCAAGATATGAGAGAATTTTAACTTCAGTGATTTCCCTTCAAGGACTGCATCAGTGAAAACCCACGCTCTGATACTAACTCTAATAGCTTTGAAAATCAGTTTTGTGACACTTGAATCATCCCATCCAGTTCTGCTGCTTCTTTCAAACACGTCTTTGCTTTGAAACGCAAAATAAGCAATGCAATTACAGTTAGAGAGCCTCAGGTTTAATTTATCCTCGACCGTTTG
Organism: Labeo rohita; assembly: GCF_022985175.1. Classification (NCBI taxonomy): domain Eukaryota; kingdom Metazoa; phylum Chordata; class Actinopteri; order Cypriniformes; family Cyprinidae; genus Labeo; species Labeo rohita. Next base: position 18,630,839 of record NC_066879.1, on the reverse strand, counting down.
CACACATGCACGTATTCAAGTTCCTTCAGCTCAGCCTGTAAGCAGAAACACATTCTTGTATTGGGGAGTAAATGTTTTGCGTGTTAATACATGACACAGGGGTTTAGATAAAAGGCATACTGAAGAATTTCAGACAATATCAGCATGCAAATCGTCTTCTTTCTCAGAGTAGCAAGACGATGTCAGACATGCAGTGACATAACTGAATGACATTCATCTATTGGAAATGATGGTGTGTGTCTCCTTCAGGAAAGGTGATAGCAACATTCTGCCACTACAGCATTCAGACTGCTTGATATAGAGTGTGTTAAACCCACATGGAATGCTTGGGAAAACCTCTGGGAGGCACAGTATGTATCCTTCCTACAAAGTGAAGACAAAGCAATGTTGAAACTCACCAATGGCAAACAAAGTGAAGCAATATAACATGTTACAAATATTTTACTTACTGTAAATTGATCCATAATCATGCATTTTATTCTCAGGATATTATTTTTCAATGCAATCCCTTCATTTTTTTGTAAACCAAACCTTAAATTATATGCACGTATGAATGTTATTGCTAAACCATGCATTGCCACTGTTATTATAATTACTATTTCTCATGCTTAAGAAAAAAACCCATAGAATTACAGTGAATGTGGGATCTATAAGAAATATTATTACAAAAAAATTAACTATATAGTTTTCTATTTGAATACATTTAAAATGTAATTTTTTGCATTATTTTTCAGCGTCACATGATCTAGAAATCATTCTAATATGCTGATTTGCTGCTCAAGAAAAATTTCTTTTTATTATTTCTGATTATTATCAATGTTGAAAACTAAGTTAAACTCAGTAAGACTTGTAATGTTTTTTAAAGAAGTCTTTTATGCTCATCAAGGCTGCATTTATTAGACCAAAAATACAGAAAAAACAGTAATATTGTGAAATGTTATTACAACATAAAACAATGGTTTCTATTTTAATATACTTAAAGATATAGTTTATTCCTGTGATGCAAAGCTGAATTTTCATCAGCCATTATTCCAGTCATAATTGTGACATGATCCTTCAAAAATCATTCTAATATGCTGATATATTATTAAAATTATCTATGTTGTCAACAGTTGTGTTGCCAATTTTATTTTTTTGGAACCTGTGATACTTTTTTCAGGATTCTTTGATGAATAAAAAGTTCAAAACAACAGCATTTATTCAAAATAGAAATCTTTTTCTTAACAATATAACACTGTAAAAAGTTTAGCAGCTGCCTAAACATTTTAAGTTATATCAACTTAAAAATAGAAGTAATTTCAACTCATGAGTTGAATCAACTTAAAAGTACAAGTCATTTTTTCTTGTAGTTTTAAGTTGATTTAACTTTAAAAATGTTAAGCCAGCTGCTGAACTTAAGTTTTTAAGTTGAAACTGGTGAAAACTTTTTACAGTGAAGTCTTTGCTATCACTATTATTACCCTTGTTGAATAAATGTATTAATAATGTATAAATAAATGTATTAATTAGAAAATGTCTATTTTAAATAAATGTGTTCTTTTTAATTTTTTATTCATCAAAGAATCCTGAAAAAAAAAAAAAAAATCACAGGTTCCAAAAAAATATTAAGCAGCACAACTGTGAATAATAAATAATAATGATAATAATAAATCACTTATAATAAATCAGCATATTAGAATGATTTTTGAAGGATAATGTGACACTGAAGATTGGAGTAATGATGCTGAAAATTAAGCTTTGATCACAGGAATAAATTAGATTTTAATGTATATTAAAATAAAAAATTGTTATTTTACATTGTAATAATATTTCACAATATTATGTTATTTTTCTGTATTTTTGATCAAATAAACACAGCCATGATGAGCATAAAAAACTTTTTAAAAATAATAAAAATCTTACTGATCCCAAACTTTTAAACAGCAGTGTATATATATTCGACGTATGAGATGGCTGCAAAGTCAACAGCAAATTTCCATAGTTATGCAAACTTCCAGAATAGAAGCACTTCCATCTTGGTCAGCAGAATCTATAGGACAGTCAGGAAAAAAGTGGGACATCAACATGATTGAAATGTTCTGTAGCAGCAGTCAGTTTACAGACTCACGTCTTTGTCTCTCACGTCACAAAGTTATTCGAAAACCTCCGAATAATGAAAAGTCATTCCGCTATTGTCAAAAAAGATTGAAAAAGCTAATTCCAGGCTTCGCAGTGCTGCACTTCTGTCGCTCGCTTTCCGTGGGCCACATTCTTTATTAGCCTCCTATTTAATCTACGTTCGCCGCAAAATTCACATTACGGTCACAATGCAGCCTGCCGGTGCGATTGGGCTCGGGCTGAAGAGGTTGAATGGACAGAACCGGAGAATGAAGGGGAATCTGTCCTTTTCAGCACCGCCGAACCATTCACCCCTCCCTCCTCTCTCGCGCCGACCTGCAATAAAACAGTTTTCAAAGACGACTTGGCAGAGGTCAAATGGAAGATGTCTGTAAATGAAAGCAGTCTGACTTTGTCTCCCTCCAGGCGAACTCTGACAACTTCGACAACTTATCTTTTCAGCGCGGGGCAGAGAGGGGCTTCTGGAGGAGGCAGGTCTACACAACCGTCTCAGAAGCCTTCACCCCGTCCTTTATGTGGAAATAAAAGGCATTTCAGATGTCAAGACTGGATGTGGAGTCTGAGCGAGCCTGTGAACTTGTTTCCACCGTGCTATTGTCTTTTATCCGGTTGCCGTATTGACATCGAATCTTCCCTCGAGGGTTCGACCTCTAGTACGGCTGCAGAAATATTAGTTGAGAGCTTCGGCGGGATGATATGACGAGCTCATGCTGAGGCACCTTGTGCAAGAGAAATAATAGGCCTGCGTTCCTGTGGTGCAGTAAAGCCCTGGGGCTTCAGGTGTTATTGTACCTGTGTGTATCTGTGAACTGTGGGTGATAATGAAGGGTGCAGGCACTTTAGTCACAAGTGTTCACACTGTGATTACCTTAGGGGTCAATAACCCGACACCTTTCCCACAGCGGAGGTGTGTGTGGAAAACTGGGGGCCTTTTAGTTCTGTGCCGAAAAATGTCCCCAGAAGATACCCGACAAAACCTTATTTATTTATTTATTTACTTAATTTGTTTTGGTAAATGTTTTTACACTGAAAATTGTTTTCATAATTATTTTAACTACTGTAACTTTTTAAGAATTTAGGAATTATTTAAAAGTTTAAATAAATAATTATTTATTAACTGTCATCATTTACTCACCCTCATATTGTTCCAAACCTTTATGGTTTTCTTTCTTCTGTGGAAGACAAAAAGAGATGTTTTGCAAACATATAATTGTTATAATATTTTTATAATACTAAAGCATTATAAAATACCACGAAAATGGTCCATATGACTTGTGCACTATACAACATCATTAAAAAGTATTATTTTTTTCATAATGTCTTTGAAAAAAGTATCTTATGCTCACCAGGGCTGCATTTATTTGATAAAAAATAAAAAATAAAAATAATAAAATAAAATAAAATAATAAAAAATACTACAAATACTGAAATATTACAATTTATATTAAATATTTCATTATTACTTCAGTCTTCAATATCACATGATCTTTCAGAAATCATTCTAATATGTTGACTTGCTGCTCAAGAAACATTTCTTAATATTATCAATGTTGCAAACAGTTGTGTTGTCAATTTTGAGCAATTTATTGCATCCTTGCTAAATACAGGTATTATTTTCTTTAAAAATTTAAAAATTTAAAAAAATAAATATAAATAAATCTCTTGCATCTGTCTGCTAAACTCACCAAAATTTAAGTTGTTTTTTGATAAATATTTCTATTGTTTCTCATATTTGTGTTTGTTACTTTCAAATCTGGCACATCATACAGCAGATATAAATGTTCAAAAGTCAACATGATCATACTGATATATACATGAGATATAATGCTATAGTATCACATCAGAAGATTAATCAAAGACCTAAAAAACTGCACAGTAGTTGTATGGACTTTTTCAGTGATTTTTATGTTATATTTGGTGCTCGGCAGTCAAAGATCCTCAGTTGACTGCTGGCACTGAAACATTTACACTGAAATCTTTGAAGAACCTTACCTTTGGAGCAAACAGCCTCATTTTCTCCTCTCACTCTGAAGACGTCCTCCTGTGCTCTTCAAAAACAGACAAAAGATCTCTATTCCTGTCCAACCTCATGCCCCCTCACTGAAGTACTGTAAAAAGCAGCGATTGTTCCTTGCACCATTCGGTTGGGCCCGTCTCGCCGCTAATGGTCCCGATTAGTCTCCTATACTGGTTTCCCTCAGGTGCTAGGAGATTTGGAAACCGTCCTGTACTCTTACTCAATTCTTGAAGGTTAAAAAGTCACTCTTGTCTCAGTGCTTTAGAGGTTCTGTTGAATAGGCCTCTATTTGTACCCAATCAAAGAAGACGTATCACATCAGCCATTTGAATCACTCAGGAGGCATTAGCGCTATTAGCACTTGAAAATAAACACCGCTCTCAGGGGTTTTCTCTGGGGAATACCTGTTTTCTAGAGACTCAAAATCAAACTCGGTCACCCGCAGCAGTTCACTTACTTCTATGAGGACGGAAGCTCATGAAAGCTCTTCTGGCTTCTCAACGCAAAGCTTTTGGGTCATAGCAATGAATACGGGCTGGAAAAGAACAACCTTTGTTTCTGAGAGTCAGCAAAGAAGCTGAGAAATCAACCTATCTATCTATTTATCTATCTATCTATCTATTAGGGGTGTAACAGTACATAGAAGTCATGGTTCGGTATGTACCTCGGCTTTGGGGGTCACAGTTCGATACATGTAGCATGAGCAGTTTTTAATTTGAATTAGATTGTATAATTTCAAGATTCAAAGCAAAAACAGAATGGTCTGACTTCAGATTTGTGAAATTATGCTACGTAAGACACCTGCACAAAACAAAAACAGCAGACGGACTGAATGAAAATGCAAATTTATTCTCTGCCAGCAGGTGGCGCTTATGGAACAGCAGCAATAGAGCGTTTCCTTGATTACTGCTCTAAACAAAACAGCTGCACTTATAAACATTACTTTAATATGCATTTTATGGAGGTAAGAGGAAAAGAAAATGCAATCGAAACATTTCTAAAGATGGTCAGTTCCTCTCAGAGGTACATTCATATAAAGCCCCACATATTTGTCTTCCTAAATTTCGAGCACTGCAAACAGAGAGCTTGAATTGCCTATTGAAGTATTTCAATGGAAGCCCATATTTGTGACTTTTTTATCGCCCAATTCTGACTTGCAATACAAACTTGCAATTGCGAGAAAGTGACTATTTTTCACAATTGTGAGTTTATGATGCAATTCAGATTTTTTTCTCAAATTTCTGACTCTTACAGTTCTAAAATAAGTTTTTGCAATTCTGACTTTTTCTCGCAAATGCAAGTTTGTATCTTGCAATTCTGACTTTTCACAATTCTGAATTTTTTCTCGCAAATGCAAGTTTGTATCTCGTAATTTTTTGTTCGCATATAAACTGCAAGAAATAAACTCAGAATTCAGAATTACGAGTCAGAATTTAAAAGCCAGAATTATTAGATATAAACCAGCAATAATGAGAAAAAAGTTTATATCTCACAGTTCTGACTTTATTTTTCGCATTTGAGTTTATATCACGCAATTCTAACTTTTTTTTTTTTACAATTGCAAGTTTATATCTGGCATTTCTTTTTTTTCTCAGAATTGTGAGGTATAAACTTAAACAGTCCAATTTATAAAATATATGTCAGTCTTTTTCGCCCTCAAAATTGGACTTTATAACCTGCAACTGCAAGTTTATATTTTTTTCAGAATTGTGAGAAAAAAGGTCAGAATTGTGAAATGTAAAAAAAAGGCAGAATTGCATTATATAAAATCACAATTCTGAGGAAAAAGTCAATTGCGAAATATAAACTTGCAATTCTGAGACAAAAAAAGTCACAATTTCGAGATATCAACTCGCAATTCTGAGAAAAATGTCAGAATTGTGAGTTTATATCTCACAATAATAAAATAAAAAAGGGGTAATTTGTGATGTTTTCCTTAAAATTCAGACTTTTTTCTTAGAATTGCGAGTTTATGTCTCACAATTGTGAGTTTATATCTCACAATTCTCAGAAAAAGGTCAGAAATGTGAGAGAAAAAATTGCAAATAACGCTTTTTTATTTTTATTTAGTAGCAGAAATCGGCTTCCAATCTATCTATCATCTATCTGTCTATCTATCTATCAGGTCTATAAAGCTTCAAATTTCAAAGGTTTGCAAACTTTCAAATGAACATACAAAGATTGTTCAAAATCATTCTAATCATTCTACTGTCCTTGTTTCAAATCTGAGATCTAATCCTGCATCCTTGCTACTTTAAAATCAAATTCAGTTTAAATCAAGGAATTTAAAAGCGGTTTCCAACTCGATTCTGAATGCCGCACCACCCTGTGAAAACTGGGGGTGTTGAGCTCCAAAATTCTGTATGGAGCAGAATCAAAGCAAACTACGGTGTAAGTATTCTTCAGCGATGGACACACACTCTAGAACTTTCCCATACGTAGAGCACACACACAACACACCCTCAAACAGTACAGCAGATTAAATGGTTGAATTAATGAGAGAACATGTAGTAATCTCACAGCCTCAATAGGAACCTTATGCTGTGACAAGATATGACATAAAAAAAGCCTCCTGACAAGCCAGCGGTAGAGCTGATGTCCCGTCTCTCTCATTAGCATATATATGAGAAAAGTTCTCTCCTCTGCCTCTCACCTTGAGCATTCACAGGTCTTCATCTCTGCTCAAACACTCTGCTCCAAATAACTCAAAGCAGAGTTTATACATCTTTCCCAAAGTTCTGATTTTTTTCGGTCTCATTTTCTTTCTGCAGCTGTGAAAACAGGTTTTATATGAGAATCGTGGACGGTCAAACTCTTTGTCAACTTTCAAAATAAGAAGTGAAGTTTTATTGAGGCCGTTCTGCTTTGGCAGAATGAAATATTATGAGTCACCATCACCGAGGTCCTGTATACAGGGCGAGGACATAAAATGTGTTGAACCTTTAGCACAGAGAGGAAAAAATTATGTTTCAGCTGTTTGTCATTTGTATATAATGCATTTAAGCTTATTTAAATCAAGAAAAATCTATCCCTCATGCACTTGTGCCTTTCTTAAGGCAAAGCTTAGTGGGTTTGTCTGAGCTATGGTTTAAGTTGTCAGTTTTTGCCATTTGTATTAAATTCCCAGAAGAATTTAATCATAGCATTTTAAATAATAATAATAATAATAATATAAAATAATAAAGTAGACACATTGACTAATCCAATCAGATTTTAGAGACAAAAAACACAGTTTTATTATTTAATAAAACATTTTAAAAATAGTTGCGTATATAGTTATAGTTATATACACTACCAGTCAAAAGTTTTTGAACAGTAAGATTTTTATTTATTTATTTATTTTTGTCTCTTCTGCTCACCAAGCCTGCATTTATTTGATTCAAAGAACAGCAAAAACAGTAAAATTTTGAAATATTTTCACTATTTAAAATAACTGTTTTCTATTTGAATATATTTTAAAATGTAATTTATTCCTGTGATCAAAGCTAAATTCTCAGCATCATTACTCCAGTCTTCAGTGTCACATGATTTACAATGATTTGTTGTTTGCCGTTCAAAAACATTTATTATTACTATTATTATTATTATTATTATTATTATTATTATCATCAATATTTAAAACAGTTGAGTAAATTTTTTTCAGGAATCTTTCATGAACAGAAAGATCCAATGATCATTATCTGAAATAAAAAGCTTTTGTAATATTATACACTATACCATTCAATTATTTATTTGATTTTATATAATTATTTATATTTTTTGAGAAAGAAATTATAGAAATAATACTTTTATTTAGCAAGGACGCTTTAAATTGATCAAAAGTGATGATAAAGACATTTATAATATTACAGAAGATTTTTATTTCAGATAAATGCTGTTCTTCTGAACTTTCTATTCATCAAAGAAACCTGAAAAAATTCTACTCAGCTGTTTTTAACATAATAATAATAATAAATGTTTTTTGATGAGCAAATCATAACATTAGAATGATTTCTGAAAGGATCACATGATTGGAGTAATGATGCTAAAAATTCAGCTTTGAAATCACAGGAGTAAATTATGTTTGAAAATGTATTTAAATACATTTAAAATATTTCTAAATTTTACAGTTCAAAAACTTTTGACTGGTAGTGTATATATATATATATAAATCAAGGACACAAAAAATTATGTAAGAATCAAACCAAACAGCTTGGTTTCCAGTCCAATCTGGAAACTGTGGAAGGATCTAGTAGTCTAGACAGTCTCTCTCCCTTCTCTTTCACTAGTTTCCTTACACTTTTTACCCATTCTATGTGGAAGGAAGAGGTTGAATCTGCTGTCCACAGACCAGCACAAACAGACCACGCTCTCAAGAGCACTGGAACGGAGCCACCTCCATGTGTGTGTGCCAGTTCACTCTCTCACAGATTCAAATGTAAAACTACACTTTCATCCTCCACCACACAGAATCAATGTTTAAAAACGGCTTCAATAAATACACCTTAATTGAATCAAACCACAAACCAGAGCTCTCTGCTGCACTGCTAATTCAACACTTCTCGGTAATGTATTTCAGACCAGTCCAGACCTCATCCTGGCTCATTCTGTGGGAACACACACTCGGGCTGGGGGGGTGCGAAAAAAAACCCACCATTCGACCGAGTTCAAACACTGATTTAATTCAGTGCAAATGGAACAACCTTGACAAACAAAGGCAAATGCATGTGTAAATCATAGGAGGGTTATGTTATGATTCATTTATGCGTCAGGGTTTGGGTCCGGGCCAAGGGAGGCACAGGTCTGGTTTGCGGGCACATGCTCTGCCCGCTGAACTAAAAAAATATTCTGTCATCTCACCATTGATCATAAAAATAACAGTTTAAAGGTGCAAATGAATGATGAAGTGAGCACGGACAGAAGTATGATGAAATGCTAGTGATTTTGACCGATAGGGGTGAATGGAGATGCTGATTGGATGGTCTGAATGAAAACCAGAGGGAACTGAAGGTTTAAAAAGTGAAAAATCAGCCTAAAACTTGTTTTTAAAGCAAAAACAGCTTAATTAAAACTATTTATACGATTTGATTGGATGAGTGATGTTCACAGTTAAATATTAATACATCTCTCTCTCTCTCTCAGCTATCATTTTTATAAAGTTGCCAAGATTGAATGCATACGTTTGAATGTATAACTTCATCAAGTATCCATAAATGCAAGTCAGTGTTAAATAAACCAAGCATTTTTATACATTAGGTCCAAGATACACAGAGTAATTACTATCAAAACACTTTCAGGCTTCAGTTCAAGTGTTTATATCATTTAAGCCATGCGGGAAAGGATAACCACGTTTAGATGTTTTTCCAAAATGGAAAGGCCAAAATGACTCTAGTTCAGCATTCTCTGCACACTGTGCAATTTTATTTATTATTTTAGGTAAATACAGTTGAGATCAAAAGTTTACATACACCTCGCAGAATCTGCAAAATGTTAATTATTTTATCAAAATAAAAAAGATCATATAAAATGCATGTTATTATTTATTTAGTACTGACTTGAATAAGATATTTCACATAAAAGAACTTTACATTTAGTCCACAGGATAAAATTATAGTTGAATTTATAAAAATGGCCCCATTCAAAAGTTTTCATACACTTGATTCTTAATACAGTGTTGTTACCTGAATGATCCACAGCTGTGTGTTTTTTGTTTAGTGATAGTTGTTTGTGAGTCCCTTGTTTGTCCTGAACAGTTAAATTGCCCACTGTTCTTCAGGAAAATCCTTCAGGTCCCACAATTTTTTTTTGAACCCTTTCCAACTCATATGCAACTATTACAGAAGGTTCAAATGCTCACTGATGCTTCAGAAGAGAAAACGATGTATTAAGTGCCGGGGGTGAAAACTTTTGATCAGAATGAAGATGTGTACATTTTTCTTATTTTGCCTTTTCATTTAGTGCTGCACTTCAGAAGCTACAAAAGATACTCACAGTACATGTTTCCCAGAAGACAAAATAAGTTCAATTTATCCTGATCTTCAAATTCAAAAAAGTTTCACCCCTGGCTCTTGATGCATCATGTTTCCTTCTGAAACATCAGTAAACTTTTGAACCTTCTGTAATAGTTGCATATGAGTCCCTCAGTTGTGAAAAGATGGATTTCAAGATCATACAGTCCTGGGACCTGAAGGATTTTTCTGAAGAACAGCGGACAGCACAAACAATGAACAACTATCACTTTAAAAAAAAACACACAGCTGTGGATCATTCCGGTGATAACACAGTATTAAGAATCAAGCGTATGTAAACTTTTGAACGGGGTCATTTTTATAAATTCAACTATTACTTTCTCTTGTGGACTGTATGTAAACATCTTTTATATTAAATATCTTCTCCAGGTCAGTGTTAAATAAAAAATAACATGCAATTTGTATGATCGCTCTTATTTTGATAAAATAATTAATATTTTGCAGATTCTTCATTGTGTATGTAAACTTTTGACCTCAACTGTAATTAGTTTTTACTGTATTTTTGATCAAATAAATGCAGCTTCAGTAAGCATAAGAGACATCTTTCAAGAACATTTGAAAATTTTTAATTATTCCAAGTTTTGGCCAACAGTGTATGTATTTATAAATTAGTATAGATTATATAACTTATTATCGCATCAATCCAGCTGGAGTAACCTGAGGTCATGCTGAAGGGCACAACTGATGAGGGTTTTGAACCTACGACAATCTAGCAACAATTTTTAATGAGCAGGATATACGATACTAAGAAAATGTAGATTTAAGGTGGAGAGTTTACGCTGGATGAATTCATGGAAGGAGTGAGGTAAGTAGCCATGTACATAGTATTTTCTTTATGACCGTTGCCATTATAAGCATCATTACGCACTCCTCCCAAACTCCCATTAGGAGAATGATCTATCTCCGTTTTTAATCGAAGTTGCGACCAACTCATCGGAGAGATCCTGAAATGGGTGGAGGATGCTGTATCGTGCGCTGACATGTTAAACAATGTACTTCATCTGTACATCTCCATCATCTAAAAGTAAACAAACAGAGATCAACCACTATTGAAATGTCATGTCATGAGGGTCAAATTAAATCATACTTGATCCCGATAAAGCTTGCAATTATACAGTCAGCAATCATCGTATGTCAAGAAAAATAAAAGCACACTGAAAGGTAAAAGACTTGAACATGCTTAGCAAGATTAAGAGGTTGTGGTGAAATAAATGTGTGTGGCCTCATTACATCACAAGAAAGAAAGATGCATATTTAATTTTTATATAAGTTATAAAACGATAACAAAATTAAAATCAAACGCTTACATCATATTTAAAGAGGAAGCGGAATATTGCCTATTGTGCAGCAACCTTGATGGGCACAGTGTGTGCCTACTTCCTAAGGATACAGCGTGTGTGGCAAGACCCGGAAGGGAGGAAAGGCACATGCTATTACAGAGTTTGTGCTTTTTTTGTAGTTATTCTCAGTGGCCTTTAAGCTGGTGGCCTTCCTCCCTTCCTGCTCCCAGAACACCAACATCAAAGGCAAAGTGACATGTTCTTGTGTGTATGCCACTGCCAACGCTAATACAAATAATAATGCCTCGCCGATCTCAATTAAGAATAATGACTGGCACTTTTGCAATGGGCCAAACCTCCCAGCATAACTGCCATTGTAAAAATCATATAAATACTCCATCATAAAGAACCACAAACAATGAAGGCGGCAGACAATATTGCATGTGTTTACAGAACACAAAAAGATATTTCTACAGAAACCTTTGACGGATGGACTGCATAGCAGCTTGTTAAATTGCATAATTAAGCATGAACAATTAGAAGAGTCTGAATGAAGAAATAAAAACAATGAGCTCAGTGTCTGAGGTTTCGAAATTGTCTTATCTACGCCTGATAGAATACAAAACAGAGCTCTTTTGTCAATTTAGAGGCGTCTAAATGACATCATGCTTGTGTCAATGCAAAAACGAGGTTGATTAGAAAATAGACAAACTGGAAACTAAACCTGTATGTTATGCTGTTGCGAGAGAATAGGACTGCGTGGATCTCTGCGTGTTTTCTCATATGACACCACCTACCACACCCAGAACAATGGCGGAACACCCCGAAATACAAAGACTTGGACTACGTTGGGGAGAAAACCCAAACTCCTGCAAGCAATAAAATCTCCATAACAGAGCTGTTTCACATGAAACACTACTAAAGCATTAAAGCAAGCCACAGAGGAGGAAAAAACCACGACACAGAGAAACACAGCATTATGCATAATGTCAAATGCCATCATTACTGTCTTGGGTTGCAGTGCCCAAAAGCATCGCACGTATCTTAAAACCACAAAATGCCACCAGTATGTTTCATTTATGCATTTGGCAGCTACTTTTATTTCAACCTAGGCTCACTGGCAAAACATGCCTCACTCTACTAGTGCAGCAAACCCCTATAACTTTCATTCCATTTTACACAAACAATGACTACGGGCAGATTATTGATTAATAAAGACTTGTTTTTGCACAGTTCCTTGCAAAATGCATTGTTACTATATATGTACCATTTTGCATGATTTGTAAAGTAATATGTATTGGATTTTCTGGCATTGTAAAATTGCTCGGTAGCCCACCTGGTGAAGCGTTGCATTTGTGATGAGAAGCACAGGTAAAAAATCATGAGAAAAGAGCTCAAAGACTTCTGAAAGTGAACTAAAATGGCATAATTAAATTATCATCTCACGTTAGCTTTAGTTAAAGGGGACATATTAGGAAAATCAGACTTTTGCCGTGTTTAAGAGCTATAACCTGTTGCATCTACTAACGCAGAAAACGTGAAAAATGACAACCCAACTTTGTTTTGGTAAGCCTCTCTCTGCATGCATGTGAAAAAAACTGAACTGCTCAGATTTCGCTCCCCTAGTGATGTTGGAAGGCGATCTTACTATAATATTACCGTCCCTTAATCTGCACGCTTCCACCCACGGCGCTGCCATTTTGTTTTTCGCAAGCGACAATGGTTACCGACTGTGTTTTTAGAACTTGTTAAGGCTGTCAGTTTAACACGTTAATTAATTAGTTATTAAAAAGTAACACAATTAAAATATTTTAACGCAGTTAACGTGCTGGCCCTGCCCCCAGACCTGTACATTATCTTATAATTCATACAGTTGACTGTTGACAAATATGATGCAGGGCAACAATTCCATACATTCCCAACAATTCCACGGGCAGCAAGAGCAATATGACATGAGTGCTGATTTTGTCCCGATTTATCATGAGCTTAAATGCGATTTTATACAACAGCTCAGTAAATAAGTTGATACTGTGTTGTATTTTAAATACTATATTATGTGTTTTTGCTCAATTTTGCAGAGAACATTACATTTGAAGCCAGAGCAGAATTGTTGCACATATCTGACCAACATAGTGGTGTTTAGATTCTGAATGATTCCACGTTTTGAATGAATCACGTGAACCAATGATTCAAAAGCCTGTTCATAAAGAGAGACATTTACTTCAGACGTTTACATAAAGAAATTTACCGCCACCTGCTGTCAGATTTAGTTTTCTTATTTAGAGTATAATTTCATAATCATAATAATTATAATTATTAAAACAATAAAGGGATAGTTCACCCAAAAAATAATAATAATAATAATTCTGTCATCATTTACTCACCCTCATGTTGTTTCAAACCTTTCTTTCGTGGAACATTTTCTTGTGTTGGAAATAAAGCAAAAAAATACTGAGGTGTTTCTTAAAATATCTTCTTTTATGTTCCATAGTTTACATTAAGCCATTGCAGCCTAAATGTTTATGAGTAATACATTTTATGCTGAATAAAATAAAAAAATTATTTCTAGAGCTACAATTAAAAATGTCTACTTGATACTTTCTCATTTAACACAAAAATAGCTTTAAATAATCTTTTGTGAGTATTTTCACAGTCAAATTTATCTTGCAATTAATTAATCGACACATCATGTAATTTATTAGATTGAACTTTTTCTTCGACTGACAGCCCTAGAACTTATGTTTTTAACATAAACTTGTGTGTATTTGACAGTTTAAGCGCAATAAGACATGAAAGAGTTTGTTTCGTACGCAGCTCCTTTCTGTGCTTGTGCTTCAGAAAACCATATATCAGAAGCTTAAACTCATATGGCTTTAAAACATGATTTCAACATGACAAACATGACAATTAAAACCGAACAGATATTTGTTGGCAAAATATTTGAGCTACAAGCTGTACAGGGACAGCTCTATTCTGGGAAAGGAGGCAGGGAGCAATAGCTCATTTGCATTTAAAGAGACATGCACAAAAACAGCGTGTTTCTGCTTTCACTCAAAATTATCTTCAACACTATCTGTTACATTTAGGATGGGGTTTAGTGTTGGTGCTACTTCACTTTCAAACACAACAAAGCATTAACTTTGTAATCGCAGTGATTAATAACAATAATAATAACAAAGTAATAACAAATGCCAGATTCACAATCATCTGTTTTGGATCAAACCGAATGCACTTTTAGCGCAACTCATTGGACATTTCATGTTGAAAGTGTGGCAAAATGTGCAAAAAGCAACGTAATATTAATTCCCTCAGTCAACATATACAACCTGTCTCAAATCATTTTGAAACTGAATATCTTCATTTGAAGATATTACTAAGGTCATATATGTTGATGATAAAGAGCATTGTAGGAACATTCAGACCTATAGTACAAGAGGTCACATATAGGTCTGCAAGAAAATTACCTTCAGCGTGATCTCAGAAATGTGCCAGAAAAGTTAGTCATTAATATCACTGATATTTTTAATTATATTTAATGATGTTGTTAGTAATACTGGGGTTATTTATATCTTAATGTTTTCTTTCCAAAGAAAGAGAGAAGGAAAGCAACCATTATTCCTTCACTTCGATGAGATGCCAATGTCCCTTTAAGGCAAATCAGTTCACTCAGCGGCCATCTTGGCAGCATCCCCAGGCAGCAATTTTCTAGTCTTGTAAGTACAGCTCGTATCTACTTGAACTGTTGGATCTTTATAAATCACCAATATGATCTGATAACTGGCATCAAAATATTGCTTCTTTGGCTCAAATCAGGATACCAGGCTCTTTTAACAAAAAAGCAGAACATTCCTACCTTATATTTAATTTCTGTTCGATTCAGAAATGAAATGTTCTACCTTATATTGAAATTTCTATTCATAAAATAATCCACAATGTTTCTTGAGCACCAAACCCTCATATTAGACTGATTTCTAAAGGATCATGTAATGCTGAACACTGAGTAATGATGCCGAAAAAAACACAGGAGTAAACATATACACACACACAAAAGATTTTACAGGCTACTCCATCTTCCACTCACTGTGATGATTACAGTTCATTGTTTTGAACTTAACAAAAGCTAAATGAAGGTGCATTATGGTGGCGGCTCTTTGGTCTAGTGTGAATGGAAACCTCAGGGCTCTGGCAGTCAGGAGCCAGGAGGATTAGGCACGTTGGAAATGCTTTTGTTACCAAGGCACTGCGGCTGTTGACTTAGGCACTTCTGCCTGGTTGCCTCGGTTTGGTTGCATCAGATCAGTAAATGTCAGCGAGAGCCGTGTTATTGTTGTCGATGGCACTAATACATGATGAATGCATGTTGATGCACAGCGGCATGTTAATTGTAGTGTGCGGCACTTTTTTTGTCTCCCGTTTACTTTCCCTCCCTGTCCGCCCGCAGGACGTGCCAGGTGGGATGTGATGATGTCACAGTGTGCTTTCACACTTACATTTATCTCCAATACACATCCATGCACCGCTGTAGTTCTCAGTGCAACTTAGTAACGCCATTCAAACAGGAAACATTAACTATTATAATGTGGCTTCCTGAAACCACCCGCTTCCTCTTAAACTGCTTTGTCAGATGCACATTCACGCAACTTCCCTGCTTTGTCACTTCCTGGGATGTTCGTACGCACCTCATGCTGGCAATGATGTAATATAACTTCACACCCATTTTGCACGCTTTCATATGAATCTGGGTTTTACGCATAAAACAAATGCACAATTTAATCCTAAATGCAATGGATTGATACTGCATTCAAACTGCATTAAATCCTCTATATTTTTTATAATATCTTTATTGATTTTTATATATAATAAAGTATTTCTGACATATATATGGGTCATTATATAATTAGGGCTCCATTTAGAATTTGACAATGTGATGGAAAAAGTTTTCCTTTTTCCCAAAAACCCAAACATGACATTACATAGCTGCTTTGAAACAATCTATATTATATAAAGTGCTATATAAAGTTGATCTGTAGGAATATGGGCATAAAATACCATCTGTGTTTGCTACTGCCCATCATGTTACCTTTACTGGGTAACACAGTTGACATTTTTAATGTTTTGGGCCTATACTCAACATGGTCTAGAACTACTGAGCGTATGGTATGTTTAGAAATGTATTTTCATAAACAAAACAAGTTTTAGTTAGGTTGTCTTGTTAAAATGTGCAGCAATAATACTTGCGTAACACTGTTGACAGTCAATTAATTCACTCTTGACACAGGTTTGCTAATTTAACCAATATTGGGGAAAGAGAGAGAACATAACTTCTAGTGTTTCATCCATGTGCTTCTACACTGTAAAAAACACAATTTGTTGAGTCAGCTTAAAATAATTTGTTACCCTGCTGCCTTAAAATTTTAAGTTCAGTCAACTGAAATGTTTATTCAACTTGAAATGTTAAGTTGTACTAAGTAACAACTTAGATATTTGTGTTTGCTAAACTTAACAGATGGGTAAGTAACCCAGCTGCCTTAAAATTTTAAGTTGATTCAACTCAAATATCTAAGTTGTCACTTAGTATAATTTAACATTTCAAGTTGAATAAACTTTTTTTGAGTTGACTGAACTTAAAATTTTAAGGCAGCCAGGTTACAGATTATTTTAAGTTGACTCAACAAATTGTTTTTTTTATAGTGTAGAGGAAATATCATCATACTATGCAAATTATGCAAGGGACAAACCATTCCTTTTTGATGGGGGGTTTTCTAGTGGGTAACTTAGTTGACAATGGTTTTTTGGACACATATAAAACAAGTTATATCACAATAAACACTTATTATTTTTAAAGCGCACATTGGTTTTGATAACCTAATCTAACTGAAGGCAAAACTATGAAATTAGTTTATATTTGAGGCCATTTTCATGATTAAATGGAGATATCAATGACAAACTTTACAAAATCGGACAGCTGAATACCAAGGTTGTGTGTGATATGAACATCATTTTTGAGCAAAACATATGGCTTCTTCAACATATAGTAGTGTGATTGGGAAAAACATAATTGTGTACTAGAAAATCAAGCATCTAGGCTTTATAGTAAAATGGGATCTCTGAGAAAAATGGAATTTCTTCTTCTTCAAGCATGAGCTCCATATTCTCTTACTGTATAACAAACTATATCCATGAAAGCCTGATGTATTAATGATACTCAAAAAGTTTAATAAAAACATGTCTTTACAGGGTTAAGGATGATTATACGTACAAATAAGTGAGACTCCAGGTCTTCAAATCTCCCAGAGGGACATCAGAAACTCCTCATCCTCTTCAAAAGTCTTCAGAAAAAGTGTGTTTTTCTGACATCAAGGTGAAAACTGCCAAAATGTAATTACCCCAAAACCAGCCTGAGGCAGGGAGGATATCTGAAAACACAGGAAAGTTGTCAAAGTAACAGAGATTCAGTCAGAATATGTTAAGAGAAGGACTGCAAGTCCTGCCATAGTGCTGGAGGGAGTGAAAACCTGCATGTCTGGGCGTTTCAGTGTTTCAAAATCTGAGTTATAAATATGTGCATTGTTTAATCTGTTTCAATAAAAAGTGATCTAAATACAGTATTAATGACGCCATGGGAGTGGCTTTTGGCTAAGAGGGCACATACCTGCAGAGAGTGAGAGAAAGAGAGAGTGAGAGAGATATAGACAGTGAAAGCAGACAGGATTAGAAAGCACTGTGGATGTTTTTAATTTTCACTTTTCCCCTCACAGACATACTATCCAGAAGAGCTGCTGCCAGGAAATTAGCCAGCATGATTCCCCTCAAACCCCAAGACACACAAACCCCAGTGTGCTGCACTCTGGATGTTATGAACCAGGTCAAGACTTGCTCACATGGGTATTCAAATCAGCCATCACTTTTCTTGGGTACCATTCAGGTGTTAGATCATGGTACTGGCAAACATGCAGCCTGTCAAAGCCAGTGAAAGGCAAATTTGAAGCCACGTTAAAACACACACACACACACACACACATACAAGAGTGGATTCTGATAGAGAGTGTGTTGCCTCCCATAATTTTTTAAACCAGTGATCCTCTGAACTATATCAATACCTTTAACGATAAAACAAACTCTCACACGCAGTGTGGTTTTGGATTGCAGTATGGACATGATTTAGTGGCATATGCATTCTAGCAGTAGCAAACTTTTGTTATAAAAAATAGCTCTAAATCTGAAAACAATTAGTATAAAACTATTTTTAAGAAATTACTGGAATGTCAGATTAAAATACCGCATCATGGAAAAAGCCGGGAAAAAATTAGACACGGATCACTTTTGACTCATACAAGCATGTTTGAGGTTAAAACGTTTTTCAGTAAAAATGTTTTTGTTGTTTCTTCACAAAAATCTGTTAATTAATGCATTACAGATGCTTCTCTGCAAACAAGTATAGCTGTGAAAACAAATAATGTATGAGCTTTAATGCAACTAAAAACACACTGAGATATATGGAAGCCCATTTCTGCCACTGAATTAAAAATGTAAAAATGTTATTGCAACTTCTAACTTCTAACTTCAACTTCTAATCACAATTCTAACTTTTTCTTACAGTTGTGAGATATAAACTCGCAGTTGCTAGACTTGCAATTCTGAGAAATGAGGTCAGAATTCAAAATTACAATCTCACAATTCTGACTTTTTTTTTTCGCAACTTCGCAAGTCTATATCACGCAATTCTGAAAAAAAGTCAGAATTGAGAAATATAATCATAATTCTGACTTTTTTTTCACAGGATTGCATGATACAAACTCTCAGTTCTGACTTTTTCCTCAGCATTGTGAGATATAAACTCGCAATTGCAAGTTATAAAGTCAGAATTGTGAGATATAAACTTGCAATTCTGAGAAATGAAGTCAGAAATCGAGATACAATCTCGCAATTCTGACTTTTTTTTTTTCAAAATTGCATGATATGAACTTGTATTTGCAAGTTATGAAGTCAGAATTGAGAAATATAATCATAATTCTGACTTTTTCTCACAGAATTGCATGATACAAACTCTCAATTCCGACTTTTTCCTCAGCATTGTGAGATAAAAAGTCACAATTAGCTTTTTTTATTATTATTATTCAGCAGAAACTGGCTTCCATAGAGAAAACATATCATCTCAAGAGGATTTTTCAGACAAAAATGTAATAGTAAGATGAAAAAAGTAACTTTTAACAGATATCAAAAAATTTTTTGGATTCAGATGAGATTTTCACTGGAGAAAGCACTATTATGGAATATTATAGTTTGAAGTTAAAAACATCTTAATGATGAATTTATTACAAACATGCAGCTTTTCACTTCACAAGATGAACTGGAGTGGTGTGAATTACTTGTGATTTATTGTGATTTTTTTTTATCAGTTGTTTGGACTCTGATAGAACATTTGGTTTCTGACGGCACCCATTCACTGCTGAGGATCGTTTGCTGAATAACTGATATAATGCTAAATTTCTCCAAATCTGTTCTGATGAAAAAACAAACTCATCTTGGATGGCCTGAGGGTGAGTAAACTTTCAGCAAATTATCATTTTTGGTTGAATTATTCCTTAATGATCTAAACTTTAGTGTCTGTTATTTCTTGAGAATTGCATATCTCATTTGTTATGCTTCTTATTGCAATTCTACTGGCTTTAATAAAAAAAACTCATGGATAAAATTCCCTGCTGTGACATCACAGTGTTATGGAGTGGTAAGTGCCCTTTTAACTATGAGTAAGGACAAACAGATCTGTTTTGCTGGTGTTAAACAAAGAGCCGGCAGATAATATCTCAGCAGACAAGATGACATGCATATGGGATGAGGGCGATTGCCTGACGTGGTCTGGGTGGTATTTGTGAGCAATCGCGTGAGTGCTGAGGGTCGTTTTCGTCGCTAATGTTCATGTCGTGCATGCCTCGCTCCGTCCCTAAAAGATCATGATATAATTCACACGCCAAGCACCAGCCTGTCCCACCCAGCCCTTTTGTATGTCCTACGGTATAATCTCTATCCCAGTGATCTGCTCCTTAACATGCTTTGTCCCATAACCCAAACCTGGATCTTGTCACGCTAATACCTCAGTATGCTTTAAGGGATATGGGTGTCTGCAAAGGCCCGACAGCTTATCAGATCCGACTGAAAGGAGTTTTTGGGAAATGCAATTTACCTGATCTCCACCCTCGGCTTACAATCTCACTCTCTCTTATTTGTAATAATTGGCAACTTCCTTTTAACTTGTGCTTATCTCATTGTATTGTTAGAAGAACACTGATTTTATCCCCCCCCATTGTCAGTGTTTGTCATTAGGAGCTCAAGGGGACAGTACAACCCAGGGCTGTATTACAGGAGAGATTTATACTATTGCTGTTTCTAGTATTTTCATTGCCCTAAAGGAAACAACAAAGAGCTTCTTTTATCTTGACTTGTTGGAAGGAAGGCTGCCCACCTCAGTTGTTCAGTTGTTTACTGACACATACACGTGGGAAGTGATTTCCTGTAGCTTTACCTTCAATAACGACTTGGTAAACCCGTGAGTTTAATACACCTGCAACTAAGGGCTGTCTACAGTGTGAAAGACTGAATTTACTAAGATGAGAAACTTTAGATTTAAAGGTACAGTTCACCCAAATCATCTACTCATCCTCATGTTATTCCAATCCTGTATGAATTTCTTTAAACACAGAAGATGTTATTTTAAAGAATGTGGGTAACTAAACATTTGCTTGTCCAAATGGACAAAGTCGTCCAAATGAAGTTCTTAACAATGCATACTGCTAATCAAAAATTATGTTTTGATATATTTATGGTAGGAAATTTGCACAATACCTTTATGGAACATGATCTTTACTTAATATCCTAATGATTTTTGGCATAAAAGGAAAAATGTATCATTTTGACCCATTGGCTGATGCTACAAATATACCTGTGCTACTTAAGACTGGTTTGGTGGTCCAGGGTCACATGGATCATTCCATGTCAAATCAAGCAAATTTCAGAAACTTTTCTGGGCATTGAATGTGTCAGTTGCATTGCTGTCTATGCAGGGTGAACAAAAGTCTTATGGGTTTGAAAAGACATGATGGTGCGTAATTAATGTCAGAATTTTCATTTTTGGGTGAACTATCCCTTTAAGACCCAAAATATAAAAGGGCATTAATATCTCTTTAATACATCTTGAGCTGCATGTTTGCAAACTTTGAAGAACAAACTTGCTTTTTCCCATTTTTGAATGGTCACCACTGGCACATAATGCAACAAAGATCTATCAGTCTCTGTGTAAAAATAATATAATGATGCTGCCACTGTAATTTGGCACCAAATTCCTGAATTTAGCAAGTTATATATGGGTCAATCCATGTCAAATCAACCAAATTTTAAAAACTTCCTTAGCTCAAATTTTTGATTTTGTCAATTTTTTTTTTTTTTCTGAAGAAAGGTAGACATGTATAGTGATGAAAGCCAAAATTTACCAACTGACCCACATTTTGTTTTTGACCACTTTTGTTTTTTACTCCAATTATCTCTGGAACTGAACCACACAAGGTCTTAACAATGAAGATGGCAAAAAAAAAAAACAGTTTTTAGAACCAAAATCCAAAAGGGCATTAATATCTCTCTAATACTTCTTGAGTTACAGGTATGCAAACTTTGGAGAAAAAAACTTACTTTTTCCCATTTTTGAATGGTCACCATTGGCACATAATGCAACAAAGATTGCTAAAGTTTTTACTAATAGACCTATCAATCTCTCTGTAAAAATAATATAATGATGCTGCCATCTTTCTGAAGTCATTTTAGCCCACTATAATTTGGCTCCCAAGTACTGAATTTAGCAAGTTATATATGGGTCAATCCATGTCAAATCAACCAAATTTCAGAAACTTCCTCAGTTCAAATGTTTGATTTTGTCAATATTTTTTTTCTGAAGAAAGATAGACATGTATAGTGATGAAAGCCAAATTTTTTTGTACTCTTTTACTCTTGGAGCCATATAAAGATCCAATTATCTCTGGAACTGAACCATTTAGGGCCTTAAAAATGACAGTGCCAAAAAGAAAGTTTGTTAAGACCCTAAATGTAAAAGGGCATTAATATCACTTTAATACTTCTTGAGTTACAGGTATGCAAGCTTTGGAGAAAAAAAAATATTTTTTCCCATTTTTGAACGGTCACCATTGGCACATAATGCAACAAAGATTGCTAAAGTCAACAGATTTTACTAATAGATCTACCAAGCTCCATGTAAAAATAATACAATGATGCTGCTGTCTTTCTGAAGTCATTTTTAGCCCATTGTAATTTGGCTCCGAAGTACTGAATTTTGAAGTTATATATGGGTCAATCCATGTCAAATCAACCAAATTTTAGAAACTTCCTCAGCTCAAATGTTTCATTTTGTCATTTTTTCAAGAAAATAGACATGTATACTTTTACATTTACATTTGGTTTTTGATCTTTTTTTTCACTTTTACTCTTGGAGCCAAATAAAGATTCAATTATCTCTGGAACTGAAACTGAAAACTGTCAATTTGAACTCCCTCTACAAAACAGTGGATTATTGGTAACTATACACAGTATTTAACATTTAATATTTTGGCTTTGTTTTTCCTTTATGTATTTCTTTCACTAGAAATAATATTAAGAAAATCAAAAATTTGAGCCAGGGATTATATCCCTTAAGCTTAAGCCATATTCCAAAACCAGGACATTTTGACTGCTCTGTTTTCATTTAAACTCTCAGATCATTTTCATATTTCTGCAAGGCATGCTGATACACATTATTCTGGATAAAAAATGTTTTATTGTTCCCACATGTTGAAAACTTAATTATTCCACCAGAAAAATCACAAGGCTCTGTGATCATTATAAATCACGGGAAGGGATTTTCAAATTGCTTTAACACATTTTGATTGCCTTATTAATGTAGAAAGCATTAAAGAATACAAGGGCAAACTGTATGTGAACTCTGAAAATGCATATCTTGAAGATTGGAAGGTGCAGCTTGTTCCTGGCTGCGGAAAATCCTGTCAAGATTATTATGCTTGTGTTTGTGCAACGCACAGAACTGTCCATGTGAAGGTCGCGGCGGCCTGTCTAATCAAGCCACGCGGCAGTTAGCGATCAGTGCCAAGCTGCCAGTTCTGGAGATAGCATAGGGGTTAAGATGGCATGGAGCCCTAAAGCAGGAGTGCGGCTTTTTTTGAAAACGTGTTTGTACGGGTTCATTCCGAGGTCCTCAACCCACTGGCACTCTCTGTCTATCAATAACAGTTCGTGTTTCACATAATAGGACGACACATAATCTTGAACACGTAAACACAGAGAGATCCAAGATTCAGATATAATCATATAAGTAGGTAGAGCTTAACTTTCTAAAATAACCCTGGAACCGTTTCTTCCACTTAAACTCTCTTTAACTTACAACACTAGCAGAAGGAAGGTCATAGAGACATTTTCTGGTTTAGTTTTTTTACCATGTAGTTGTAATTGGGGCTGACTGTGTGCCATTGCTGTTGAATGATGTAATTATGTGTATATGAACTAATTTGTGTTCTGAAGGTGAACAAAAGTCTTATGGGTTTGAAAAGACATGAGGGTGCATAATTAATGTCAGAATTTTCATTTTTGGGTGAACTATTCCTTTAAGACCCAAAATATAAAAGGGCATTAATATCTCTAAATTCTGAGCTGCATGTATGCAAACTTTGGAGAAAAAACTTGCTTTTTCCCATTTTTGAATGATCACCAATGGCACATAATGCAACAAAGATTGCTAAAGTCAACAGATTTTACTAATAGACCTATCAATTTCTGTGTAAAAATAATATAATGATGCCGCCACTGTAATTTAATGCCGAAGTACTGAATTTAGCAAGTAATATATGGGTCAATCCATGTCAAATCAACCAAATTTGAGAAATTTCCTCAGCTCAAATTTTTGATTTTGTCAATATTTTTTTTTCTGAAGAAAGACAGACATGTATAGTGATGAAAGCCAAAATTTACCAACTGACCCACATTTGGTTTTTGACCACTTTTGTTTTTTTACTCTTTTACTCTTAGAGCCATATTAAAATCCAATTATCTCTGGAACTGAACCATACAGTGTCTCAACAATGAAGATGGCAAAATATAAGTTTTTTAAGACCCAAAATCCAAAAGGGCATTAATATCTCTGTAATACTTCTTGAGTTACAGGTATGCAAACTTTGGAGAAAAAAAAAACTTACTTTTTCCCATTTCTGAATGGTCACCATTGGCACATAATGCAACAAAGATTGCTAAAGTTTTTACCAAGAGACCTATCAATCTCTGTGTAAAAATAATATAATGATGCTGCCATCTTTCTGAAGTCATTTTTAGCCCACTATGATTTGGCTCCCAAGTACTGAATTTAGCAAGTTATATATGGACCAATCTATGTCAAATCAACCAAATTTCAGAAACTTCCTCAGCTCAATTTTTTGATTTTGTCAATATTTTTTTTCTGAAGAAAGATAGGAATGTATAGTGATGAAAGCCAATTTTTTTTTGCCATTGCTTTTGAATGATGTAATTATGTGTTTATGAACCCAGGAGTTAGTACAGAATGTTCCCTACACTCATGATAAAACTTTGATATTACAAGGAAATAATTTCATAATTGTGGTGATTGAACACCTCATTGCAAATGGAGCATATTACATTTTAATTATATTCTGAAGACTTTGTAAGCTGTTGGGTAGTCTAAAATACGTCTAGAAGCAATAGTTCACTGAGAAATTACTCACCCTCAGGCCATTCAAGATGTAAATGAGTTTGTTTCTTCATTGGAACAGATCTGGGGAAATTCAGCACTGTAAATAATACTTGATTTGTGTACATTTCTCATCTAATTTAACCTTTTCACTGGAGAAAGTAATATTACAGATAAAGGGCTCATATTTTAGTTGGAAGTTTGAAGTTAAAATGTCCTAATGATGGTTTTGTTTCTTACAAACACACAGCTTTTCACTTCACAAGATGCTAACTGATAGACTGGAGTCATGTGAATTACTTGTGGATTATTTTAATGTTTTTATCAGCTGTTTGGACTCTCATTCTGATGGCACCCATTCACTTCAGAGGATTTATTGGTGAGCAAGGAATGCTACATTTTTCCAAATCTGTTCTGATGAACAAATAAGCTCATCTACATCTTGGATGTCCTGAGGGTAAGTATATTTTCAGCAATTTTTAAAGATAGAAAGAACAGCTCTGTTTGTCCGTTAAAAGATGACATGCAATAGCAGTATGAATACACACAAACATACACTGAATGAGTTTAAAGGCGGTGTGTGTGTGTGTGTTCCCTGCTGTTATGTGCTGTTGTTATTTACATGAGAAACATCCACAGGAGCCCGAGGCATTCACTGAGAATCATTTGAGGCAGATGTCCTGTGGTCAGTCCTTGCTAATCAAAGCTTTTAATTGGCATTTGTCCCACTCACATGAAGACCTGTTAATGTTTCTCTCGGCGTGACATACTTACAGGAGCTTTGTTGTTTTGAATGTGTAACGTGACAAGTGTTATTGCCCGGGGCAGCCACCAAACTAAAGTCTGACCCACTGACCTGATGACAGGGGACAACAAAGGTAGTTTTCTATCTGTTCCCATTTCTTTAAAAAAAGGCAAATAAGATGCATTTCTTGTGTAAATGTTCATTAGGTAAAAGAAGGTACTGCAAGCAATTAGGCTAAAATGTTACCTTTCTTGTAATCAAAGTGAAACATCACCATAATAGAATAAATATATTTAAAAAACAAAACAAACAAAAAATGTTTGTAATCTAAACTTTATTTACCATTAAAATTTCACCATTAGGTCTCATCTTTTATGTACATGCTATGGAAGCTTGTTTCCGCCACTGAATAAAAAAAATTAAAAAAGGTAAATGCGACTTGAGTTTACATCTTGCAATTCTGACTTTTTTTTTTTTTTTTTTTAGAATAGTGAACTTGCAATTCTGAGAAATAAAGTCAGAACTAAGATATAAACAAGATATAAGAATATATAGATATTCTTATATTAAGAATATAAAGATATAAGATATAAACTCACAATTTTGACAGAATTTTCTCAGAATTGCATATTAAATCTTGCAATTCTGACTTTATAACAAGCAATTACAAGTTAAGGCAGAATTGTGAGATATAAACTTGCAATTCTGAGAACATATCAGTTGTTTTTTCCCCTCAAAATTGGACTTTATAATTCGCAACTGAGTTTATATTAAAATTCTGCGAAATAAAGTCAGAACTGTTTGGACTTTTTTTCTCAGAATTGCAAATTTATATCTCGCACTTGAGAGTTTATTGAATTGAAAATTGAATTGTGAGTTTATATCTCGCAATTCTGACTTTATAACATGCAATTGCGAGTTATTAAGTCAGAATTGTGAGATATAAACTTGAAATTCTCAGAACAGTCAGGGTTTTTTCCTTCAAATTTGGACTTTATAATTTATAATCTCAATTCTGAGAAAAAAAAAGTCATAATTGCGATATAAACAAGCATTAGCAAGAAAAAAAATGCAATTCTGACTTTATTTCTCGCAATTGTGAGTTTCTTTTACGCAATAAAAAGTCTAAATTGTGAGTTTATAGAAATTAGAAATTTTGAGAAAAAAGTTAGAACTATGAGATAAAAAGTCACAATAACCTTTTTTAAAATTGTTTTTATTGAATGGCCTCCATAACATGCTTAGTTTAGAATTAACAATTTTTTTTAAAAGTGTTTTTTTTCCACGTAATTTTTTTTTAATTTTAAATTAAATTAAAATGGGAAAAAAAAACCCAAAGAATTACCAGCTCAAATAAATGTAATAAAATGAAAAATATATCGAAGAAAATTATATTCAATATTTAAGAAGCAAAATCTAAAATTAGAGGCATGTGTATTGTATAAAGCATTATATATTACAATTACGATGTTGCTTTAAAAATGACACTTATTTTTTAAACATTATGTTTCAAAGTACTGTAGAAAGTCAATGTTTAATCATGATTTAGAAGAAATTATGGTAATGTTTGCTGATGTCATTTAGCTTATTTATTTACCTTAGCTGCGAACTTGAACAGTTCATTGAAATGCCTCCTAATACTTGTTTGACATTAGTTAAAAATCAGAAAGAATATTTCACAGATGGATTTGGAAAACTCTTTGGAGTTTTTTTTCCAGACCTGTGTGGAGAACCCAGGCATGATGCATAAATTGAAAAAAAGCAAGACTCTCCTTCCTTTCTGACTTTTCTTTCTATCTCTAGCATCTCCCTGTCCCTCTAGAGGATTCCAGCAAAAGGAATAGTTGATAAAACAGAAAAAAGAGAGGGAAGGCGACTGCTGGCTGTCTGGAAATCCAGCGTAGTAGTGAATTAGTAATGGAGAAGTCTTGTTGATTTGCTTTGAGTGTGTTTGTCCGTGCAGGTATGCACATTTCTCTTTCTCTTCCAGTCTCTCAGGTGCATACTGTAAGCCAAATTTATTATAGAATATGCTGCCAAATATTCCCTTCTACAGTTAATATTCAATGCATGAAGAGAATCATGCAGAGAATCGGCAGAAGATTACTTTGAAAGAGCTCTTGGCTCACCAAGGCTGCATTTATTTAGTCCAAAATACTAATAATATTGTGAAATATTATTACAATCTAAAATAACTGCTTTCAATGTGAATATACTGTAAAATGGAATTTATTCCTGTGATGCAAAGCTGAATTTTCAGCATCATTACTCCAGTCGATTTGCTGTTTAAGAGACATTTCTAATTATATTCAATGTTGAATTACAGGATTTAAACCCCAGTCAGACACCAGAAGCACTGTCTGTCTGTGCAAATGGACTTGGGCCAAGGAAGACACATTCGTCTTTTGAGAGCTGTATTTGTGGCCTGATAGGGTTTCAAACAGCAGTATTTACACCAGCAGCCACTCATACTAGACAGCTGTACGCAACACTCATCTGCCAAATCCAGTTGAAATGGCCATGAACAAAATAACTCGAGTTCACAGATATCTGCTGACACTCAGTATTGTCAGTGCCAGTGACTAGCTAAAAGAGGGCCTGAGCATTCAAACGGCAATGCGAGGCACAGTCATGCATAGACATGATTCATCACGTCTGTCAAAATGTGTCGCGTAGCGTCCCGAAGGACCTTGGGTTGTCTGCATTCAGGCCAGGCTGGTAACCTGAATCCCAAAGTGTATTGTAGATCACTACTTTAAATACTTCTCTCTTTACCCAGAACCCAGAGGAGCATCAGGTGATAGCTAATGACCTGTTAAATGCACATTAGCATAGGCAGCATTCTTAACTGAGGGAAACAAACAGCACGTTCAAACTCGATCAATGCGGACAACCCACGGTGATATAAATTCACTGTGTCAGTATTATGAGCTTATCAATAACTCAAGTCCATGTTAAACCAAGATCATAATAAATCAAACTTAATGCATGTTGTTTATAATACACTGGCTATATTCAGAATGAAATATTAGCATGCAGGCAGCTGTATAGTATCCAGACTAGGAAATAATGCAGGTATCTCATGCATACATTGTGCAGTAAAATTGTGAAATATTATTACAATTTAAAATAAATGTTTTCTGTTTAAATATATTTTAAAATGTAATTTATTCCTGTGATGCAAAGCTGAATTTTCAGCATCATTACACTAGTCTTAAAGGGCTAGTGCACTCAAAAATGAATTACTCATCCTCTTGTTGTTCCAAACTCACAAGACTTTCATTCATCTTCAAAGCACAAATTAAGATATTTTTATAAGTCAGAGAGCTTGCATAGACAGCAATGCAACTGACATTTTCAAGACCCAGAAAGGCAGTAAGGGCATTGTTAAAATAGTCCATGTCACATCAGAGGTTCAACTGTAATTTTTTTGTGCACAAAGAAAACAAATCCATGTTACACATACAAAAAGTATTCTCGTAGCTATATAAAATTACCGTTAAACCAAAATTACGGTTATTACCATTTCAGAATAGAGGCAGTAATGAGATAAATCAAATTAGATAAACACAGTGTTTTTCATCTCTCTTCTAATTTCCATAAAATGAGACAAGAACTCTAAACAAGAGTGAACAAGCTTATGTTTAAGGCATCCAAACTCCAAAAGCTAAAAAAACAGCCCTTGACACCTCCGTGTTGGGACTGAACGAGCACAGCGTTGACTTTCCACACTTCAAAGACCCTTAATGGCTCTTAATTTACGGCCTCTTCAGCTAAAGAGCGTGCCATTTTTTCTGTCGTAAACCATCATTATTCACAACCTGTCATCTCACGCTCCCCCTCACGTGCTCTGTTGACACGTCTCAACACTACTGGTTTGTGTGTGTTCACTTGTACATGTGTATCAGCCGCTGACGTGGACTTCAACAACACAAACATCCATAGACGCATTTGAAGAGGTGAAGTCACTGCATGTATGCTCATATTCCTAACAAGGAACTATATGTTCAACATTCTGTTTGGGATAAATATTAGTTATATATAGTACATAGAGTATAGTACATTTATAGACAATCAAGTTCAAAGCCAAACAAAAATATAGCTGCAAGCAGCGATTATCGGGGTTCAAGCTCTGTAAGGCATTTAAGCACATATGAAAAAATACATTATTTAGCAAGCCTGTAACCACCTAAGTCATTTATTTAAAAAAGCATTTTTGGCAAATCCAGGTAATTTACCATAGAAATATTATGTTTTTTAATGTTTATGACAGTTGTAGCGCGAACTGTGGTTTGAAAACTTTGCATGCTTGTTAAGAATCACCTGTTGCATGTGCTTAGCAGGTTTTGTGAAGTTTTGAGTTTTCCTTCAGGCTTTATAGGATTTTGGGTAAATTTGAACAGTCCCCTTTTCTAAACGTTTCTGTTACTTTTTTTTGACAATTATTGTCCTAGAGAGTCCAGAGAATTGTACTGCAGTGTTTTTTCCCAGATTGAGTGAAAAACCTAGGACTAGTTCGCAAGAGTAGGTTTTTTACATCTTCTCAATCATTTAACAAACAAATTTATTGACAGCAGTGGTTCTAGAGGCAAAGTTGTCCAGAATGAGGAGTTCTAATGTATGATACAAATAATGCGTGAAGCACAATCATTTATGCCCTTGAAAAATGTGATATCGCCCCCCCAGTGGCCAGTTTCTTTTACATTTTCTTTGTCGGCCAGTGGCGGACATGTTTTTTTGAGATACACAAATGACCTTATAGACACTTGTGGCACTGCAGATCAAGGCTGTGAACACCAATTTTCATGTTGATAGAACAAATGATTGCACAGTTATAGACATTTTTATGTTTTTTTTCCCTCTTATAGCGCCACCAAGTGGTCAAGCTCAGTGATTTTTTTTTCCTCTTACTTCAGATTGAGCTCTTACGTAAGTGTCTCATTGCATTCAGGAGTTATAGGCATTTTATTCAAATTGGCCCTGACCCTTTCACTGTTTTAGCGTCTCTTTGCGGCGGTGAGTCGAAAATTAAATTTTTTTTTGATAATTATTGATATTCACTCTCCAGAGAATCTTTCTGCACTGGTTTGGTTTCGAACAGGTCAAAACCCTAGGACTAGTTTGCAAAAAAAGTTTTTCAAAAAATGTGAAATACCTGAAAATTCGGCCAGGCTCACGATCGCTTCGTTCTACGTGAGCCAAGGATTCTAACGGCATAAGACACCTGAGCCAGTTTAGGAGTTATGAGCGATTTCGTACTTTTGATCGCTGTAGGCCGATTGGTGCGAGCCAATTGGTCACATTGTAGGCGGTGTTAGTACTATCATCCCCCTAAGTTTCAAGTCTCTATGACTTACGGTTTGGTCTGCACAATCAGTTTTACGTGGAGATCGCTGATCCGTGACCGTTCTAACAATTACAATAGGGTTTCAGTGCTGCGCACTTGAACCTCTTAAAAAAACAAACGAAATCATCTTGCTAAAGTTGTTGTCACATGTTCATTTACCAATTTATACACAGATAACATCATAAGTTTGGATGTCTATTTTTTTAAAGGGATAGTTCACCCAAAAATTTACATATATAGATGTCCTTACTACCTTTCTGGGCCTTGAACGTGGTAGCTGCGTTGCTGTCTGCGCAGGATCAGAAAGCTCTCGGATTTCATCTAAAATATCTTAATTTGTATTCTGAAGTTGAACGAAAGTCTTACGGGTTTGGAGCGACATGAAGATGAGTAACTGATGACTGAATTAGATTTTTGGGTGAACTATCTCTTTAAATGTTTGATTTGCTCACTTGTCACGTTTGGCGCTAAACACGTGTTGACCTCTAGACTAGCTGCTAACAACATGCTACAGCGTGGGGCGCTTTCAGGACACACACCCTGCGTGCTT
This sequence comes from Labeo rohita, assembly GCF_022985175.1. NCBI lineage: Eukaryota > Metazoa > Chordata > Actinopteri > Cypriniformes > Cyprinidae > Labeo > Labeo rohita. The sequence goes on along the minus strand of NC_066879.1, from coordinate 18,599,021 downwards.
TCCCACGCCCTGGTCCCACGCTTAACATGGTAGAAACACCGCTCTGTCTATGAGTGGCTTATTTCATACAGAGGACAGCTGTGGATGGAAGCCTGCTCTGTCACACATGACGTTACATTGAGAGCATTAGCTACACAGCTAACAACTGGAAACAAACCGTCAGGCCCGTGAAAACAGATTTACACTTTCACCTGTTCAACGATCATATTCACCTGTTAATCAGTCAATCACGACTACTGACTGGAGATGCTTCTGAGATAGTTTCATTTTCATGCAGTCACGTATGGATCAAAATGCATGACGTCATATTGACATCAATGATGCCAAACACTTCTGGATCTCAGAATAACACAAGTAAATGTAAAAAAAAAATGATAGAAAATTGTCTTGTACCAAGATACATTATTTATTTAATTTATTTATTTAATTTAATTTCATCTTATTGTTTGATTTTTTTTGTGTATGTATGTACATGGGAATATATATATATATATATATATATATATATATATATATATTTTTTTTTTTTTTTCTGTTGAATGTCACATGTGAATGTATACAACTATTTATGCTATAAGTTCATGTCATTATAACTAGTTATTTGTAGCCAGAAATATGTTTAAAATGATTTAATTTAAAATACTACTAGTACTACTACTACTACTAATTAATTAATTAATTAATTAAAAATGAAAAAAATTAACATGTAAAACATTTTGATTAATTCTTTTAAATAAAATAAATAAAAAATTTTAAAATTGTTGCATGTGAATGTATATGAGCATTTATGCTATAAGTTTGTGTCATTATAACTAGTTATTTTTGTAATGTAGAATTAAAAGCAATAAAGATGTATAAAAAAAGAATGACACAAGTAAATGTAGAAACCTGTTTAAAAAAAATATTTAAAAAAAATATAAATGAATAATATTTTATTTAACCTTTAGTTTTAGTAATCTAGCAATGTTCCACAGAAAAAAAAAGAATTAAATATGTCAGATTTTTATTTTAGATAGTTGTCAAGGCAACACTTCTAAATGTAAGTTACATTTTTTTTGTTTTTAACCTAATAATGATATTTTTTTCAATTTTTTAATAGTTGTATATAATAATACTAAACAAATAAAATAAATTGCAATTAATCACAATCAGAGAGAATATTTGGTGTATTTTTAATAAATTTCATAATCTATATGCATGTTTCAGATGGAAGATTTTGCCTCCCATCTCACGGTTTTCTCAGCATCTCGCACCACCAGCACAATAAATATTGATGATTAATAACATTTATTGCATTTAGTGTTTTATTGCGTAATTTGCACTAAATGGTCAGCAAACAAAATATGAGTTAAACTGTCATTTTTAACAAGATCAAACAGCACTAAAAGCTTCCACTTGCAAGCTGAGCTTATTCATCCCATTGTGACATGCTTTGTTGCATTAAACCCTTCCTCCCTAACATTTTACATAATCTTTCTGAGCTACCTTAATCTAAAGCCCTAAATTGGGTCTCAATCTATTACTCAAACTCAGCTTGTTTTGGTGAAAAGGGTACCGCTGGGATGCTGTTTATGTGTTTAGTCTTTGAAGCTCCGTCGAGCCCTGATCTCCAAACCCCCTCAGACCAAACAAGTCAAGCAGACCTTATTAGCCGAGCGTCAGACTGGCTATGGCCGTGGCGTCAAACCACCAGAGAGGATATGACCTCTGACCCCAGCTTGTGCTTTTAATTAATGAATGGCACTTAACAATGGCCTTGAGCTGTCTGCACACCCGGTGGCTGTATTTTACTCTCACAAGTCCAATCCATCACCCTCCCACCTGGTAGTAAATTATTAAGGACTAGTGTCCGACGCATAGATCGATTACGATAATGTAAGCTTTTTAGTAACAGATAGTCTCTAATACACTAGATATTTAGGTAAGGCATTTACACATGCACCGAAAAGAAAAGAGGGTGTTGACAGCCTGCGAGTAATGACCGTGAAGGGTCACGTGTGTAAACGCAGTCGTTTTCAACGTGATGCCCTCTACGGGTCACACTAGACCCATTTATAACGAAGAGGGCAAATATTTCTGAGACGCATACACTCTTCCCTCTGGCTTCTTTCAGACCAGCTCCCTGTAATTACACAACTTCCACTCAATGACAATCCGGCCCCTCACACTTCAAAGTACCGGACCCTTCACATATCCACACGGCAGCTTCCAGTCAAAGAGGAGGTCCAGCTGGTGAGAACACAAACATGTAAATCCTGCAAAAAAAAAGGGCTGAATTTCTCAAAGTGCCTCATTTGTGGGAATTTCAACAAAGCTTTTATTTTTAAATATTAATTGTAAACTTTCACTTAACAGGGCTCTACAGTGCAACCATTTCAGTCACATATGAAAAAATATTTAGGAGCACCAGTGCTCAGTATATTTGAGTTTGCGCTGAGGGGAGTTTCAAAGGTTTCGATGTGTTTTTGCAATGTCGAGTAATGTATCACAGACATATCTCACCAATCCTTTCATAAACAAAGTGTAAAGAGAGTGTAAATAAGAGATTCATTGTGCAATGTAGAGAGCTTTGTTGATTATAATGATATATAACTAAGATGAGTGACAGCTTTTAATAATTTTAAGGGAGTTTGTAAGTGAGATACTGATTTAATACAACACTTAAATAAACAAGAAGCTAATATATTGTCTGACTATAACACTATTGCCTACTTTTGCTCTATTTTGTCTTAAACTAGTCACAGCTGAGCCACTGCTCATCTCCATTTAAATACAGCGGTGTTTCGTTAATGAATTAAATTCGGTTTTTAAACGAATCTAGTGAGTCAATGATTCAATTTCCCATTCATAAAGACAGTCAATTGTTTTATTTCTGAATGAATCAGCCGTTCGAACGAATCAAATGATATGATTCAGTAATTAAATCAGTGACTTGATTTAACTCAGTTACATTTTTAAAGTATCTTTTCAGTTGTCATTTAATATTTCTGTATTCAAAATGTTATATTTAAAACATTAATTTCAACATGAATTTATGAATTTGATTACACTCATGCCACCTCTAAGCCTCATTAAACATGAAAATACACCTACAAGCCACGTTAGGTTTTTTTTTGTGCCACCTCTGTAGTACAAATTAATTTTGTTAATACTGATTTCATTTGATTGGTAACTTATTCTTATTCGGTTGTTTTAATTAGAAATTTTAAAGAGCTTTAAAAATAGAAAGTATAGTATCTTAAAAAACAGTATTTAAAAAAAATGGACATAAAAGATGATTATTATAAAGTTAGAAAAATGCCATTACAAAGGTAAATTCTAAATTCCCCTGTAAATCACTTTACAAATAGTCAAATATCACCTTGTAATAGGAAGGCTAATTTTTTATCAGATTTTTTGATTGTTGATTAGAAAGTGCTCCTAAAATTTTGACTGTGCTCCTAAGTTTTTTTAAAGTTGGGAGCACAAGTGCTCCTAAAAAGAAAAGTAAGCGTATAGCCCTGATTTTAAACACTAACCGAGTACAATATCTGCAATCTGGAAGTAAAATTCCTATCCATTTATACCAGACCTACTATTTGCTCTAAGGTTATTCATCTTTTGACGAGCCATCAATCAGCTTAATTTGACTGCCAAATTCCAGGTGTAAAACTACATTACATGAATTCTAATTAGAAAGATCCATCAAACAGGGAATCACAGCAAACAAATCAAGACAAAAAAGCACAACCCATTTAAAGGTTTGAGGTCAGTAAGATGTTTTGAAAGAAGTCTCTTCTGCTCACCAAGACTGCATTTATTTGATCAAAAATATAGTAAAAACATTAAAATTGTGAAATATTATTACAATTTATAATAACTGTTTTCTATTTTGATATATTTTAAAATGTAATTTATTCCTGTGATGCAAAGCTGAATTTTCATCATTACTCCAGTCTTCAGTGTCACATGATCCTTCAGAAATCATTCAAATATTAATATTCTTATTAATATTCATATTCAGGATTCTTTGAATATAAAGTTTGAAAGAACAGAATATATTTGAAATAGAAACATTTTGTAATTTTGTAACATTTTGAACAGTAGTATATTTCCTGGTGTTTCAATAATGATATGCCTCAAAAATGTCATAATGTGTTTGATCTTGGAGCTTCTAGTTTTGGTTTATGCCTTTGAAGTCTTTGTTTAATAATTTGAAATCCCTATGGAGAAAATGAATGGGGGAAAAATGTACAGAACCAAAGCCACTGAAAAAATGGGCGATCACTGCTGCCGGCTATTATTTGTGTGATTGACACACACTATGAGCCAATCAGATAATCTCCTTTCCTTGAATATCTGTAATCACAGATGCTCTGAATGGAATAAATAAATGATTAAAAATTCTTATGATGAAAAAAACGTTGCTACATTCTGTGGAAAACTAATGCAATTTTGTGAAATATTGCATATTCTTATAGTCTGTGCGAGCTGGGAAGTTTAAGTGATGCAGGCTCTGGTGAAGAGGTTTTAACAGGTAACAGATGTGTTCTGGCTGGGTTTTGTGTTTATTTGACTGTGTGCGCGGTGTGTCAGGACCCCTGGGTCTCCGGCAAACTCCCAGTCCTAATAAATTTTCATTTATTAAAGTTACACTGACATTACCGCAAATAGTCAGACTGGCTTGTACTTCCGTTAGTATATTTAGAAGTGTGCAATGTACACATTTACACACACACACACACATCCAACAATACTGTGCAGCACACCATATTGGCTGCTATAAAACCTGACTTACAATAACAAGGTAGAAAGAAATTAAGACAACTTGAGAGGGTCACACCCTAAAACCACTGCCAAAGGAAAATGTACCCTTTATTCCATAAAAAATGATCATAACAATACCCTATTCTCCGCAAATCATGAGCTAGAGGATAGAACACATACTTATAGGTGTAATCATTCCCATACACCATTGCTCAATGCATTGGTCCAAGTGTAAATATTATCATCTGACCTCCAAATTCATCTGATTAGTCTATTGTTCTAAAAGTGACTCTATTGTTCTAAAAGAGCATTTGAAAACCTGCATTATAAATGAAAAAAAGGAAAAAAAGAGATTAATTAGAGTTTAGTTCCATTTGGACCACAAGTAATTTTTATAATTAGTAATAATGAATAAAACAAAACACAATACTCTAAGTTGTTTATTTATTATTTTTAATCTTACAAAATAATATCATTGCCAACTTGGACAATTACAATAAATATTTTTAAATGCACATTTCTGTGCATAGAAATAATAGATTTTGTCTACATAAATAGCCAGATCTTGTTCAGATCTTTCCTGGGAAGGAAATTTAGGTATTGGAACTTGAATAGACCTGACCTACCAACATGATCACATAATAATTTGTAAGTATTTTATGCAAAATGTGGTTCTACGAATCTTACATTTACTTGCATTTTTACAGACACTAAAACGTACAATACTGACCGTACTTATAGCATCTAAACATGCAATACTGACGTACAAATGTTTACTGATTTACAAATGAATCCTTATGAATATTGAAATCACGACATTCATTTTATTATTGTATTCAGTTGTCATATCAATGGCATTGTTTTCAACTGCATTATTAAATTGTTTACTTATTTACGTAATATGAAATGTTAACATTTCGATCTGTTCTGTGTGATTTCTGCTGCCAGCTTATTTAGAAGAATACATAATGTACATAAAAAAACTACACTTTAAACCCTTACAATAAATAGCATTTCTGCAATCATTTAATCATTACTTATCACGTAATGTTTACTTTGTTTGCCGTGGGACATAAAAGGCGTTTTCTCCGACATGCTGTGACTGACAACAGAACCATAAAATGCACCAAAAAAGCAACATAATTACAAAAGGAATCAATTTTATTTGTGCGCTGTAATCCAAATCTTCAGAATCCAGATAATGCGAGGAACAGAACCAAATCCATGCCACTTATACAACAGGTTATACGACAGAAATGCGCACCTTCATGAAGTGGATTGGGATAATATTTTCAGCAAATAACAACTTAAATTCTGCATACAAAACTTGTATTCCTGAAACACATCATCATTTGGATTATTTTTGGCACTGCTTTTGACATTTTTACAATAAATAAATTATTGTGATTGCACTTATCTGTCTGTCATGTTTTTCTTTATACCGTACATAAATAGTTATGGTTAGGGTTAGAGGTACACTGTAAAAAATAAAAAACACAATTTGTTGAGTCAGCTTAAAATAATGTTACCCTGCTGCCTTAAAATTTTAAGTTCAGTCAATTAAAATAAGTTTATTCAACTTGAAACGTTAAGCTGTACTAAGTAACAATTTAGATATTTGTGTTTGCTAAACTTAACAGATGGGTAAGTAACCCAGCTGCCTTAAAATTTTAAGTTGATTCAACTCAAATATCTAAGTTGTCACTTAGTATAATTTAACATTTCAAGTTGAATAAACTTCTTTTGAGTTGACTGAACCTAAAATTTTAAGGCAGCCAGGTTACAAATTATTTTAAGTTGACTCAACAAATTATGTTTTACAGTGTAGAAGTAAGATTAGCGACTATAAAAAATATCTTTTTAATGCTATATTGTTACTAAAATGATAATTTCCCTGCACATTTCAGTCAATTACGCTTTACCTTTTTACCTTCTTCACTATAAAATGGGTAGGTTTAGGTTTTGGAGATTAAAATTATAAAAATGCATTAATACAAATATCTTGGTATAAATAATGGTATAAAAGATTAGAAAATATTTTTAAAAATTTAGCTAAAAATGCGTAGCAATTTTCACGTTCTAAATGTTAAAATATGTCAAAAAAAATGCATGGAAATTTTCACGTTCTAAATGTTAAAATATGTCAAAATTGTACATTTCAGCATCAATAAAAAGTACAAAAATGGACATTTTGTGCTTCCAAACATTACATATTATACCTACGCATGAACAATGAGACTAGGCTGTATCTACTTTCAAAAATAAAAGTTCCAAAGTGGGGTTTTAATAGCAGTAACATAGAAAAAACATTTTGGGTTCCTCAAAGATCCTTTTAGTAAGCATTTATCTATAAAGAACCTTTTGTGCAACAGAAAGGTTTAGCATGCGTACAACTTTCCATAGCTGAACACTTTGGCCTGTGAACAGGTCCTAAGTAAGCTCTGAGAGCACTTTATACATGATGGTTTAAGTTGGAGCTGACTGGTTTGTGTCTAAAAAACACTGAAAATGAGTGAAGACAACTTCGACAGTGATCACAGAACTTGCCCTTTCTACGCTGACCTCCGGCCTCTGTCTTATAATGGTTATAGAGTGGATTTGGCTAAAACTGATCTGAGTACAAGAAAAGCTTCATCAGATCATGCTTGCTTTAGCAAACGCCTAGTATGAGCAATAAAAATAGCAAAAACCACAAAAACTCTCACGTTACAATCCCAATTGAGCTTCTTAAGATGTGTAGTTCAGTTCATAAAACAAGGGCAAAATAAGTGCGAAGGGAGAACTGTTATTGCCAAAGCTCAAAGTGGATATTAGAGAAGATGAATCAAAAAGAGGGAATGAGTTTTTGACCATACAAGACTCCAAGAAATTCCTCTGAGGTTTTAAAGAACTTAAATCCTGCTCAGAGACATTGTTTTCTTTAGAGTATTGCAACAGTATATTGCTTTATATCACCATTCTGAGAATTGAAAAATATTAGAGTTTGCCCCAGAAAACTGTTTATCACGGCAATAAATTTAAGAGAGAGACAAAAGGGGGAAAGTGCTAGTTAGGGAACCTTTCCTTGTGGAAACAACATTGAGCTGGAATGTTTACTATCAGTATGTACTGGAAGGTGCTTTAACTAACTAAATATGAACTACTGATCGGTTAAACATATGTGAGATCCAAGAAATCTGCATATGCGCAAGTACTAACTGGATTTGAGAGCTAAACAGGGGATTTTCAGTCAATAATGGCTTACATTATGGTCTATTCCTCAAATCAATCACATCATACGGACTGTTTTTATGATATGCACTACCAGTCAAAAGTTTTTGAACAGTAAGATTTTTAACGTTTTTTTAAAGAAGTCTCTTTTCCTGCATTTACTTGATCCAAAGTACAGCAAAAACAGTCAAATTTTGAAAGTTGAGTATATTTTTAGGATTCTTTGATCAATAGAAAAATCCAAAGATCAGCATCTATCTGAAATTATACCAATAATACCATTCAAAAGCTTGGAGTCAGTATTTTTAATTTTTTAATTATAGAAATTAATACTTTTATTTAGCAAGGGTGCTTTAAATTGTTTAAAAAGTGATGATAAAGACATATAATGTTGCAAAAGATTTCTATTTCACATAAATGTTGTTCTTCTGAATTGTCTATTAATCAAAGAAACCTGAAAAAATTCTACTCAGCTGTTTTCAACAGCAGCAAATCAGAATATTAGAATGATTTCTGAAGGATCACATGACTGGAGGAATGATGCTAAAAATTCAGCTTTGAAATCACAGGAATAAATTAAATTTTAAAATAGATTCAGACAGAAAACAGTTATTTTAAACAGTAAAAATATTTCAAAATTTTACTGTTTTTGCTGTACTATCAAATAAATGCAGGCTTGGTGAGCAGAAGAGACTTCTTTAAAAAAGATTAAAAATCTTAGGGTTCAAAAACTTTTGACTAAGTGTATTTATTGTGATTTGCACTCTTTTTGGACATCTAAAGCTAAGAACGTTATGAACGTAATTCAAAACATCATCTTTTGCTTTCTACACAAGAAATAAAGTCACGAAGTTACGAAGTGACGACAGGATTTTCATTGTTTTGTTCTATGTGGAGTGTGACATATTACCCAAATGTTCCTAAACACCAGAGTTAAAAAGCATGAGTCTCACCGTCTCTGGGCGTGTGTGTTATTCAGAAGACAGGAACACCATCCCAATGTCTCGGTTCATTGCTGCTGCTACAAATATATTTTGATTCCGCCTAAAATATCTCCCTCCTCTAGCTATTTAAAAACAGAGAGGCTTCCAAAACTCTCGGAAATATTAAAGAGGGGGTTTTGAAAGCATCTTCCCTCCACCTGTGCCTGGCTTCCACCAAAACACAGAATCGTATAAAGAAATGATATTTATTATGCAACCAAGCATCTTTAAACACAAACACTCCCATATCAGAATTAATGTGGTTACGCTCAATGGTGCATTGGCAGGAGAGGTGGAACAACAATTTACAAAGAGATAAGGAGCAAAAGAGGGACAAAACACTGCATTTTAGACTAGAGAATAGATCAGTATTTGTTACCTCCATTAGAGAAAGACCAATGGTGGTATGTCTTCCCATTTCAATTTTAACTAATTGTTTTACTGAAGTAATTTGATATGGCTGGTAAAACAGTGCATTGCAATTAACCTTACCCTTTAAATCTGTGCAATAGAGGAACATTAGTGCTTCTATGGCCCAGGCGAATGAAAACCAGCTGGAAGGAAACAGGCTCACAGTCCAACAACAAAGCTTGAATCTGATTAGGATACAAGGACGAATGACAGAATTAAGCCTGAGGTCTATAAGCGAACGCTCGGCTCTTTTGGAAAGTCTAACGCTTCATAGAGGAGGAAGGCACATTGTTTGATTTAGTGGAGCTCCTGTCCGAAACAGCGGCCAACAAAGACCCTGCGAAACTCAGCTAAGAGTCATTTTGAACGGGAGCCAGGTCAGGATGAGGGTTTTGTGGAGTAAAAAAATTAAACGGGGGTGGCATGAAAGGTTTGGATGTGAATGAGGACAGGAGAACTGAGTTTCATTATGAGGCCAAGCTGCAAAAGACAGAATGATCCTCTAATCAGTGTGGCGAGGATATTATGATCCATAGAGATGAGCATACACACACACAAATTGTTGAAAAAAGTTATTTCTGTTTTTTTTTTGCGTGCAAAAAGTATTCTTATAGCATCAAAAAAGGTTCAAACACTAATATCACATGAAGTATTTTAAAGATGTCCTTACTACCTTTCTGGGCCTTGAACTTGGTAGTTGCATTGCTGTCTATGCAGGGTCAAAAAGCTCTCAGATTTCATCAAAAATATCTTATTTTGTGTTCTGAAGTTCTTACAGGTTTGGAACGACACAAGGGTGAGTAACTAATGACCGAATTTTCTTTTTTGTGTGAACTATCCCTTGAAAACGCTCACTGATGCTCCAGAAGAGAAAAAAAGCATGCATTAAGAGCCGGGGGGGTGAAAACTTTTTACATTTAAAAATCAGGGCAACTTATTTTGTCTTCTGCGAAACACGCAAGTATCTTTTGTAGCTTTTGAAAGGCAGTACTAAATTAAAAAATATGATATTTAAGCAGAATAAGAAAAATGTACACATCTCCATTCTGTTCAAAAGTTTTCACCCCCCAGCTCTTAATGCATGTTTTTTCCTTGTGGAGCATTAGTGAGCGTTTGAACCTTCTGTAATAGTTGCATATGAGTCCCTCAGTTGTCCTCAGTGTTAAAAGATGGATCTCGAAATCATATAGTCATTGTTGGATAGAATTCAAATACAAAAAAATGCTGGAAAACCAAAGAATTTGTGGGACCTGAAGGATTTTTCTGATGAACAGCAGGAAGTTTAATTGTTTAGGACAAACAGGGGACTCATAAACAACTATCACTAAACAAAAAAACACAGCTGTGGATAATTCAGCTAACAACACAGTATTAAGAATCAAGTGTGTGTCTTCTGAACAAGGTCATTTTTGTTATTTTTTCTTGTAAACATCTTTTATGTGAAATATCGTATTCAGGTCAGTATTAAATAAACAATAACATGCATTTTGCATGATTCCTCTTATTTTGGTAAAATAATTAACATTTTGCAGATTCTGAAAGGGGGATGTAAACTTTTGACCTCAACTGTAGGAACAAACATAAATAACACGGACATTTCTGATGCACATTACAACATTCTGACTACAAAATCATTTATATGTCTATCAGACTGCAAAATATTTAGATTAGCATTTTTCATATTCATCAGAGACTTTTTTAAGTCTCAGTTTCATGATAAAGCACATGACAAAAATACAGAGATAGCTATCAATCAGGAAGTGACATACCTGTGCAGCTGCTAAAGATGAGAATCTATGATATGAATGTTATATGTTCTGCAAAGAGAAAGTCTTTTGCTTCACAACCTTGGTCAGGCTAAACAGGAAGAATGAACTAAACACTACCACTGTACCAGTCTTTTACTTGCTGTTTCTTGTAATTATTTGTAGAATGAAAACTGTTTCATCATCTTTTTTTTGGTGTACCAAATCTCACTCATATCTTTTTGTCTAGGTGTATTATGAAAACCAACAGCATCCAATATGGTACCACTTGGTTTTAACAGCTGCTAGTTGATAGTTAGCTGTCACTCACTCCTCAGGGATCTCCCACGAGGCTAAATCAGCCCCTCGAAGTTCCCATGATCATGGGGGAATGCTCATTCCCTGTGTGTTTCCCTCCACGCTCATGATCACCAACCAAAACAACAGCCCTCTGCGGTGGACCTATGCACGAATATTTTGGAACGCTCTGCATGCGATGTGCAGAGTCCCAGATGGCTTGTGCAACTGCTTTTGGTGTGAGCATACTTACGTTTTTTTATATGCATGTATGTCTATTATTAGGGGCCCTGGAGTGGGTTTTAAAGCCCAAATACGAATAAATCCAAGCCATTTAAGGAAACAGTTTCATTTCAACAGCATGACTCTATCCACAATGACAAATACGATAAGTCTTAATTAATGACCAGAAAGTGACCCCTCTGATTACATGGTCATTTATCTTATTTTAGTTGTAGTGTAGATAAAGGTGGGATTATTCAGTCGCTGATAAAAATGACAGTCGTTAAATTATGGCTCCAGTTGCAGTCATGTGAAGGGTCTCTGATGCAGTGCCACAGCATGTCAGTCACTGCTCAATACAAATTCATGTGTAGTGGGTTAGAATTTAAGATGGAGCGGTCTGTTGCATCATCTTGTGTGGCCGAAACCAAAGCCAAGACATCCAACAATCAAGCCAAGACATCTGGCAAGAGGTCGTTTTCACTTTTAATATTTGACTTGTAACAATGGGAACAGCTGTACATTAGAAGTCTCTGTGCATTGGTGCCTTTTCCCTTTCTTCACATACATACATACATACATACATGGTGATATATTAATTAGAGACTCTTTTGACTAGTTTAAAGCATCAGCAATGTGATCATTCTTCATTTTTTGGCTAAACAAAGAAGTTTAAGTTCAACCCTGGGTGTTAAGACTTGTATGGCTTAATATAATATGAAAAAAAAATCCACATAGCTTTATTCATATTTTGGACTATGGGGGCATCATTATTTCGATGATGTGAAATGGTTGCACTCTGTGAGCTACTGGTGCTACATGTTGCTATTTTTACCGCAACACAATTCTGAAAATAAAATACTGATATGATGACTGATATGCAGCTACTGAGACAGCCTACAGGCGGCGATGGATATAAGCATAGGCTTAAAACAAACGCCGCACCATCAATTTTTTTCCAACAAGGAGTCTAAATGGCCCAGATATCGAGTGAAATCCAAGCTGAGAAACTGGCTGGGGTGTCATGAAAAGCATCGGTATATTTACATCCTGCCAGGATGGCATCTAGCGTTTCTTGTCTCTGCCATTTGTAAGCTCTTTCAGTAGCTGTGGTCGACTAAAAGCCTCAAAGGCATCAGGGCTGAAGTGGAAAAAACAAAGATGTGGTTCTTTAGGAAGTTTTATTTGTCCACAGGCATCTTCCCATTATTTTCTCCTCTTCTTATTGTTAGGAAAGCAGTGAAGACTTGCATTGCTACTGTTGTTGCCCTTCGACTTAAAATTACAACCAAAAGCTGCACAATGTGGCATCATATCAGTATTTTATTTTCTGACTTGTATTGCGGTAAAAATAGCAAAAGGTAGTGCCAGTAGCTCACCGAGTGCAGCCATTTCACGCCATCGAAATATTGGCGCCCCCTATAGTACAAAATATGTGGATTGTTTTAAATAACATGAATCTTTCATGGGTTTTTCTACTAAATATTTCAGTAAGAGACATCATTTACGTTATATTAAGCCATACACGTCTTACTATGCAGGGTTTCCTTTAAGAACTACATCTGCAGTGATTAAATTAAAGTCATGGCAATTTAAATTGAGATTGCATGGAGATCTGAGATTATTTCCAATTTACGTCAGCTCAGTCTTTCTTTCTTTTTTGAATGAATGCATTTAATCTTATTTTGCTTTCTATGAAAACCATCTGCATCTGGCTCATGCCTATTTCATATTACAGCACTGTCTGGTATTCATACACACTGACAGCCTTAAACTGGTTGTACAGCAGTGTTACCAAAACATGCCACTACAGTTTTCATCATTACCTGTACAGAAACAGAACAAAACACTTGAACAAAGCTTTAATAAGTGATTCATAGGCAATTATCTTAAAGGGATAGTTCACCTAAAATTTAAAATTCTGTCATTAGTTTCTCACGCTCATGTCTTTCCAAACTCGTAAGACCTGCGTTCATCTTCGGAAAACAATTTAAGATATTTTTAATGAAATCCGAAAGCTTTCTGACCAGCAACGCAACTGACGTGCAAGGCCCAGAAAGTTAGCAAGGACGTCATTCAAATAACTCATGTGACATCAGCGGTTCAACCATAATTTTATGAAGCTACATCCACTAGACCATGATTGAAAATATTTTTGGCAGTTTGCTAACGTGTGTTGAACTTTCTGCTCTCTTTAAAACTATTAGCATGGTATCATATGTGGAAAAAATGCTGTTGCTGGGCCTGCCAGTGATATTAAATTAAATTCATATTTTACATATTAATGATAACTATACAATTAAGGTCAAAAGTTTACATATACCTTGCAGAATCTGCAAAATGTTAATTATTTTACCAAAATAAGAGGGATTATACAGAATGAATGTTATTTTTTATTTAGTACTGACCTGAATAAGAGATTTTACATTATTTTTTTTTACATACAGTATAGTCCACAAGAGAAAATAATAGGTACATTTCTTTAGAAAAATCCTTCAGGTACCACAGATTCTTTGGTTTTTCATCATTTCCGTGTATTTGAACCCTTTTAAGGTTCAAAGGCTCACTGATGCTTTAGAAGTAAACACATTGCATTACAAGCCTGGGGGGTGAAAACTTTTTGAATTTGAAGATCAGGGTAAATCTAACTTGTCTTCTGGGAAACATGTAACTATCTTCTGTAGCTTCTGAAGGCCAGTACTAAATTTAAAAAAATAAGATATTAAAAAAAAAAAAAAAAGTACACATATTCATTCTGTTTAATTTCTGCCTCTTAATGCATTGCTTTTCCTTCTGGAGCATCAGTGAGTGTTTGAATCTTCTGTAATAATTGCATATGAGTCTCTCAGTTGTCCTCAGTGTGAAAAGATGGATCTCAAAATCATACAGTCATTGTTGGAAAAGGTTCAAATACACAAAATGCTGAAAGTCCAAAGAATTTGTGGGAGCTGAAGGATTTTTCTGAAGAACAGCAGGCAGTTTAACTGTTCAGGACAAACAAGGGACTATCACTAAAAAACAAAACAAAAACAAAAAAACAGTTGTGGATAATTCAGGTAACAAAACACTATATAGAATCAAGTGTATGTAAACTTTTGAACTGTGTAATTTTTATAAATTCAACTATTATTTTGTCTTGTGGACTATATGTAAACATCTTTTATGTGAAATCTCTTATTCAGGTCAGTACTAAATAGAAAATAGCATGCATTTTGTATGATTATTTATTTAGATAAAATAAATAACATTTTGCAGATTCTGCAAGGTGTATGTAAACTTTTGACCTAAACTGTATATGACAACAAGCAGCTTTGAATCTGAAATTAAGTGATTTTGACACAAACTTAAATTGCTGCAAAGGTGATCAACAAACTCTTATTACAGATTTTGACTGTTCCGTCTAATGTATAAAGGTATATTTGGATCCAGTGCAAGCAATTAAACTTCATGGTTGGAAGAAACCACACACAAACAATTAGCAAAGCTGTGGACTATATGTTATGTGTGTGTGCGTTTCTCAGCAGGTCTATAGGGGCCCATGAGAGTACTTAACCTTAAGTTATGCTTAGGTCCCTGCTTTGCGTGTTTGTTGATGTGCATGTGAGCGGTTTTCTCCAGGGTCACGCGTGTTTACGGATTGGCCGATCTCCTAATTACCAGCATGTCTGAAGTAGATTCTGATTGTCTCACCCCTCCCTCGAGATGAATCGCATTAGTCAGCGATATCCCTCTACCCTAATTTATCTTAATCTCACCCTTAATTTCTCCCTTTGGGCACTACCCGCTTTTTCCTTTGTGCACCTTATCTTGCCGTCTTCAAAATCCGCAAAGAAACAATGTGTTGGGAAAGGAGTGCAGGTTACCATTTGTCTTTGCTTCGCTTTCTCATAGGCACGAGATTTCGGCGTCTCTTGTTTTTTTGCACGAGAAAGCAAAAGCCTTCTGGGAAGAGCCTTTGTAGTGGTTGAGAGGAGAATAGGGGTATTTGAGTAAGATGGGATGATTGCTTGTCGGCTGTGTCTACGGATGTCATGCAAGTCTGCTCCACTCGCCTTCGGTGGTTAAATCAAGAAGGTATCATCATTATTGCTACTGTACATATGACAGATCAGCCTTATGATTTTCACTCAGCAGATGATTAAAAATGAGATAAATAAAAAAATCTAATGTAATGAACAAAATGTCAGATTTCACAAACAAATGATTCTTATGGGATGGTTCTTTTAGTAAATCAAAAACATACATAGTGTGTTCTGATTCACAAATAAATTATTCGTATGGGTGGGATTTTTTTAGTGAATGACAACAGAGCATGTAGTATATTCTGATTCACAAACAAATACTATGGACCTGTCCTTTTTAGTGAATCAAAAACATACAAAGCATTTAGTGTATTTTGATTCACAAACAATGATTCTTATGAGTTGGTTCTTTTTTGTCAAATCAAAAACATACAGAACATCTAATGTATTTTGTTTCAAATACAAAAGATTCTTTTGAGTCGGTTCTTTTTAGTTAATCAAAAACATAGAGAGCATCTACTGTGTTATGAGTCACAAACAAATGATTCTTATGGGTCACCTCTTTTTGGCGAATCAAAAACATACAGAGCATCTAGTGCATTTTGATTTACGAACCAATGATTTTTATGATTTGATTTTGCATTATTGATGCAATATTTCCTATTTAATACTGTACAGCTGCTTTGTCGCAGTTGTGTATTGTTAAAAGCGGTATATAAATAATGGTGACTTGACTTGATTTGATTCTTTTCAGTAAATCAAAAACATACAGAGCATTTAGTCAATTTTGATTTACAAACAAATGATTCTTATGATTTGATTCTTTTCAGTAAATCAAAAACATGCAGAGCATTTACTCAATTTTGATTTACAAACAAATGATTCTTATGATTTGATTATTTTCAGTAAATCAAAAACTTGCAGAGCATCTAATGTGTTTTGATTCACAAACAAATGATGCTTATGGTTTGGTTCCTTTTTTTTCAATAAAAAAACATACAGATCATTCAGTGAATTTTGATTTACAAACAAATGATTATTATGATTTGGTTCTTTTCAGTAAATCTAAAACATACAGAGCATCTGTGTTCTGATTCACAAACAAATGATTCTTATGGGTCAGCTCCTTTTAGCACATCAAAAACATTTAGAGCATCTAGTATATTCTAAATCACAAACAAATTAATATTTTGGACCTGTTCTTTCCATGGACTCAAAAACATACAGAGCATCTAGTGAATTTTGATTTTGATTTGATTCTTTTCAGTAAATCAAAAACATGCAGAGCATCTAGTGTATTCTGATTTACAAACAAATGATTCTTATGTATCAGCTCTTTTCAGTGAATCAAAAACATGCAGAGCATCTAGTGAATTTTGATTCACAAACAAATGAATACTATGGAGCTGTGCTTTTTAGTGATTCAGAAACACGCTGAGCATTTAGTGTATTTTGATTCACAAACAAGTGATTCTTATGGGTCTGTACTTTTTTGCCAATTAAAAACATGCAGAACTTCTAATGTATTCTGATTCACAAAATATTCCTAAGAGTTGGTCCTTTTTTGTCAATCAAAAAAGACAGCATTGAGTGTATTGTGATTCACAACAAATGGTTCTAATAATTCGGTTCTTTTCAGTGAATCAAAAACAAACAGCACATCTCATGAACTGCAGAACATTTAAAAAAAAATAGTTGATTTACTATTTCATAGTTGATTCTTTTTTGTGCCAAATAAGCATGTTTTTATCTCTGCGAATGTCACTTTCTACATGATTTGTCTGTGTTTGACATTGTAGAGCTAATCGATGTAAGTTATGGTCATTGGTCTATGTGGATTAGCTCAGAGGGTCTGGAGTGTGTCAGATCCTGATTAGTGTGGATTCCAGCCCACCTGATTCAGGTATAGGACTAGTAGATTAATGGTCATCTAACTAAAGACCTTCACCTTATCAGCAGTGTGGGAAAGTGGAGAGAGACAGACAGGATCCTCCTACAGATTTTAACAACTTTTGTGTTTAACAGTCTAGACGTTTATCTAAATGAAAGTAGACACACTTACTTTACTTTAAACTTAACAATCAGCCATTTTTGGAAGAGATACAATGCTAGAAATGTATTTAGATAGTTAAAATGAACTGTCATCATTCTGTCATCATATACTCACTCTTATGTCATTCAGTGTCAATTTATGTCACATTCTTTGATGCAAAGCTGAATTCTCAGCAGCCATTATATGTTTTGGGCCCAAATGACTTAAATGTATGATTTGCACAGAAATGCAAAAATGCATGCAAACTGCTGATAGAACTGTAATTTTGGGCTGAATTACCCCTTTACGCCACACCTAAAAACGTTGGCATTTACAGTATTTTGTACAGTACAAGCACATATTATATTTCAAGCAAAACGTTTCCCAAAAATAAATTATGCAATGATATAATGCTCAAAATTACAACAAAAAAAAAAAAGAAAAACAAAATATGTAAAGCACCACACACACCAAGACGAGTCCTAGAGATGCCACACATGCCTGACTAATACAAAGGCTTAAATGGCCCATTTTTGAACATAAACAGGATTGCCCTCCGCTCTCTGCCCATCGTTACTGCACATATGAGGTCATGTGTGTTTAGATTCGCTGCATGTAAGAGCCTATCCCACTGAAGCAACACAAAGAAATCATATCACACCATAGAGCACTGTCAAACCTCACCCTATCTAATCACTTGGCCCTCTGCTTGAAGCAACAACGCTTATAGGACGCTGGTCTATTTAGGGGAAAACACTCAGGGTCCCACCATTGCTCTTTTGTCCAATGGCAGGCAGAAAAGATAACCCTGACCTGATAAATCTAGCTGTGATTGAATCCAGAGGGAAGCCTATGTTCGGATAACTGAGGGAGAGAAGGAATATGTGGCCGGTTTCCCATTATTACTGAAGCTGTCCAGAAAACAACCTCATTAAGCATTTGTCTGTGGTTAATTTATCCTGCATACGAATAATCTTTTATCAGCGCCCAACCTATCTTTCACTGAGACACAATTCTTAACTCGAACTGCTCGGCAGGATGGAAACATCAATGGAAATATCTGGCAGTTTTATGAGGTAATGCTCTTGCAATAGTAAAATCCCTTTCATACCAATTTGGACTGTCATGCTGGTAAATGAGGCTGTGTTTTCACCCCCTACTCAGCGTCAGACCCGCCGAAGCCGAGCGCCATGATGAATGAAGCCGGCGAAGACCCGAGTTTCGTTACATTATAAAGAAACAACGCAACATGCCGGAAAAAGATCTGTGATCAGCTTCGGAAAAGTGGGATACTTAGATCCGATTCTGAGTTTAATTGTCCAGTGCTGTAATGCCATCTGGCTCTGGGACCAGGATGTAACAGAGAATCAGAAAGATCAGAGGTCACCCCTGCAGCCTTTCCATCTCTATGAATATGCAGTTAAGATGAAAGACAACAGCGTACTATCTGTCTCATCTTCATAATGAAATCAGTCTGTTTTGTTGCAATGTGTGTGGGTTTGTTTAGCTATATTATGTGGAGAAAATTTGCCCCAGAAGTCAGCAAAATCTGCTTTTGCAAATGTCTTCATAGGTTCAAAAAAGTTTTTTAATTTTAAAGAAAGCAATGTCTTTCTGTATAAATACTATAACACAATTAATGGTTAAATTAAAAACAACAATTTTTTCAAACAAATAGCACTGTTTTCTATTTCTGCTTTTCTATTTCTAAGTAAGAATGTGATTTGCCTTTTTCACAACCCATTTTTTTCATAAGATGGCATTCACAGGTTAAAAGGATTGACTCGACTGTGAGAAGTGGACAGAATGGACTGAATCAGAGTGTGTTAAAACTAAAGCTACAGTTATTTGGCTATTGTTTATCATTATCTAAAAAAGAGATTTTAGGCCTAAAACTTGTAGACAAACTTGAAAAACACTGACAATCAGCATTATTTGTTCTTCAGACATTTGTCTTTAATAGAAAATAAGTTTTTGACCACTGAAAATGTGTTCTAACAATTTACTCTAAAGCCATACTGAAATTCCAGTATCTCTGAAACCAAACCATATGGGGACTGAAAAATAAAGATTCCAAAAGGAAAGTCAAACTTAAGTTAAAACTTAATATCTAAAAGGGCATTAAGATATCTTAAGAAAGAAAACTGAAAAGTACTCTTTCCCATCTTTGAATGGTCACCATTGGCACATAATGCAACAAAGACCACTAAAGTCAACAGATTTTACTAACAGATCTACCAGTTTCTCTGTAAACATAACATTATGATGCTGCCATCTTTCTAAAGTCATTTTTAGCCCCTTGGCTCCAAATCTCAAATGAAAATTTGTCACTATACATGTCTATCTTTCTTCAGAGAAAATATTTGCAAATCTGGTTGATTTGACACGGAATGTATTGTTAGTTTGTATTTGTTTAGACAGATTATCTTCATACAAAACCAACACAAGTCTATGGTAGATACCAGCACAAGCCAACTGTTAACTATTTTACATTTTGGAACTGAACTGGCAATTCATATAAATTCGTCCCATTGACGTAATGTTTAATGGTGATGTAATGTTTAAAGGGACACTTTAACAAAAATGAAAATTCTGTCATTAATTACTCACCCTCATGTAGTTCCACTTGTAAGACCTTAACTTATCTTCAGAACACAAATTAAGATATTTTTGATGAAATCCGAGAGCTTTCTGACCCTGCACAGACAGCAACGGTACCACATTCAAGGCCTAGAAAGGTAGTAAGGACATAGTTAAAATAGTCCATGTGACATCAGTGACACCTTAATTTTATGAAGCTATGAGAATACTTTTTGTGCGCAAAGAAAACAAAAATAATGACTTAATTCAACAATTTCTTCTTTTCTGTGTCAGTCTTCTATGCGCATTCACAATAGTACCATGCATGCGTATGGTGCTGCTGACTATAAAATAGCTGCTGACTATAAAAGACTTATGTTTGCCACTGAGATTGGATTGGTACATACTCATTTAGACAGCTACAGTAGGTAAACGTGTGTGTTGGACGAATAGTGATTGTGAATGGGTCTCTGGGATAAGGTTCCTGCAGTGGTGGGATGCCCACGAGGACATGGATAAGGGTGGATCCTCGTCGGCTTGCTTATATTCAAGGCATTCCCAGAATGCCGCGCTGGGAACGTGGTATAGGATCTCCTTTCTGGTTCATGCATCTGACCCGAGCCCGTCATCGCCCCAGAATCACGAGCTGCAGCGTCTTGAGACTGTAATAGAGGAATCAGAGGATACCCAGAATGCACAAGAAGGAGAGAGAATGACAGAAATAGACTGAGAGGTCAACGGGATATAACTGCGCTCATGTCACTAGGCTGGACCGACTGGAGCGTGTGAGTTTCTGTGTATGTGTGTTGGATAAGCGGCGTTCTGTCTGTAACAGGATAGAGTTGCACTACAACTTGTTGCATGATGCTAAATAAATGCTGGCATGTGTGCTCAGAAACATGACGCTTTGGCTGAAAAGGGTCAGTCACCTCATGTCCACAGTGCCTGCTGATGCACAAGTCTCTCTGCGTTAATGACAACCCGTGGATTACATACAACCTTCATATTCTTCCACTCTCCCATCAACACCATTATGTGACAAAGCAAAGCTCTGCTAACAAGGACACCACTGAGATAATAAAGGTGTTTGAAATCTCTCACTTCTCTATGGCTCTGCTCCAAATCCTAGTGAGCTGCCGCGCTATCTACAGTTTACAAGAACAGCAAACCTAAAGCAGCATCTGAACTAAATTGCAAAAAATTGCAAAAAAATCTAAATATTGAGAAAATCGTCTTTAAAGTTGTCCAAATGAAGTTCTTAGCAATGCATATTACTAATCAAAAATTAAGTTTTGATATATTTATGGTAGGAAATTTAAAAAATATCTTCATGGCACATGATCTTTACTTATATCCTAATGATTTTTGGCATAAAAGAAAAATCGATAATTTTGACCCATACAATGTTTTTTTGGTTATTGCTACAAATATACCCATACTACTTATGACTGGTTTTGTGGTCCAGGGTCACATATAAGGACACAAAAAATGTATGCAGCCATTTCTAATCCTCTCTTGCCTCACTCGGGCAGCTCTGTTATTCCAAATGGATATATTGACCCACCAAGGCCCATTAGCCCAGTAACACAAGGTCACAGAGATGCACCATCACCCATGTGTTTTCGGCTCTAGCTTCGCCAGATCTCCCTCGTGTCATTAGGCCAAGTTCATTAGCTCCTGTGCTGTCAATGATCAATAGCTCCTCTGTAGCGAATCCCCCATGCTGTCCCGCAGCCTCTGTTATTGACTAGAACAAAGTGAATATATTACATAAACACAACTATGATCAATGACTCCGGTTGAGCTAATGGAGGATACAAGCGCTTTCAGAGCGGATCAAACCCTCTGCTGGATTTAATTAATAAGAAATTTCGATAAGCTCTCTGAATGACATCAATAAGAAACACTGCTGAAGCTCTGTGATAATGATGGACAAATTCATTATTATTCACTACACAAGATCTCATCTCCTGTGGTGATATATGAGTGAATATCAAAGACAAACACTAAGACTGGATTGACTGTCGCCAATTAAAAATACACAATGAAGAAGTGGTGGAAACATAAATGCTAAATTAAAGTGGTAATATAAGACTATGTCATATCAAAAAAGATAAAGAAGAAGATAAAGTAGATGAGAATGAACACAACCACGTAAAGGCTACTAATCTAAGATTATTTTAGATTGTAATTTCACAAACTTCTGTCATTAATTACCTACTCTCATGTTGTTACAAACCTGTAAGACCTTTGTTCATCTTTGGAAAACAAATTAAGATATTTTTAATGAAATCTGGGAGCTTTCTGGCCCCGCATAGACCGCAACTCAACTACCATGTCCAAGGCCAAGAAAGGTAGTAAGGACATTGTTATTATAGTCCATGTGACCCCAATTTTATGAAGCTACGAGAATATTTTTTTGTGCAAAGGAAGCAAAAATAAATATAGCTGCAAGCAGCGATTCCAGGGATTTTGCCATTTAAACGTACTGTTTCTTTTTAACTGTTACAGAGGCAACTAACGTAGCATAAATTTGGTATTTTGAATGCTTGTACACAATCATATGACACATGTGCTCACCTTTCTTTTAGGATTTATATGGTTTTGGATACACTATATCAAGGTCATATTAATGACCCTGTTATTGCTGTCCAAATGCAAATGTTCAACATTTTTTTGGTAATTTTTAACCTAGAGAGTCTAAAAGAATTATACTGCAGTCAGCGTTGCCAAGTCTGCAGTTTTCCCGCGGAATTGGGCTACTTTAACACTGTTGCCGCGGGTTGTTTTTGATGTCCGCGGGTTGAAGTGACTCCAATAACGTCATATTTAGCCCCTGAAATGTGAATTTACCAGGGGAACTCTGACAAAAAAAAAGTGTTTTTTATTTTTTAGTAGCAATAGGGTGGGTTTTGTTGTAAAAAACCTGGCAACCCTGACTGCAGTGCTTTTTTCCAGATTAAGTGAAAAACCCAGGACTAGTTCCTAAACGTCGTTTTTTTTCAATAATTTATCGAATGATTTGATTGACAGCAGTGGTTCTAGAGGCAAAGTTGTCCGCAACTAGGAGTTCTATCGTATGATACGAATATCATACATATGTGTGAAAAAACGCACAACGTTCAATCATTTACATGCTTGAAAAATGCGATATCACCCCCCAGTGGCTGATTTCTTTCACATTTCTCTCAGACCTTTGGTGTTGTGAGTTGAACAGGCCCACCGAGTTTCCTTCCAATCAGCCTCCGTTAACTTTGTCTAACAGGTTCTCAAATTTCGTCGGCCATGTTTTTTGAGATATGCAAATATCCTTGTAGATAGTTGTGGCACTTTGGACCAAGACCATACACACCAATTTTCAACCAATTAGCAATTAGCAGAAGGTTGTGCAGTTATAACCATTTTTATGATTTTTTTATGAGTTTGGCAGGCATATTTCATTCCGTAGGAGTTCTATGCATTATATTAAAAGTGGCCCTGCCCCTTTTGAATGTTTTGGCACCCCTTTGCGATGGTGAGTCAAAAGTTGAACATTTTTTTGGTTCGGCTCCAATCGGGCGAATAACCTAGGACTATTTTGCACAAGTAGGTTTTTCAAAAAATGCGAAATACCTGAAAATTTTGCAAAGTTCACGATCGAATCTAAGGCATGCGTTTTATCTGGTGTGAGCCAAGGATTTCAACAACATGAGACATTTGAGCCTGCGACTGACGGTTTTATGAACAAGTTTCAAGTCTCTATGACTTATGGTTCAGTCTGCATGATCAGTTTTACATGGAGATCGCTGATCCGTAACCATTCTAACATTTACAATAAGGTTTCAGCGCTACACGCTTGAACACCTAATCACTTTGTTCAACAATTTCATGCATTCCTCTGCTTGTAAACAAGGGGCGTCCTAATGCCGCAGTCTGCTCCAGTATCACAGTGGAAACAGAGTCTTCATGGATTTTGTGATTGTAATTATGCTAGGTGTAAGGATGAGAAAAATGTACTCTGGCCTGAACATACAAAACCACCTGCTACCATACTGTGAAGTTTGGTCTGCTTCTAAATCACTTCATAAACACACGCATTAGATACAGAGGTGGTCTCTCATGTGATGCTGTCATTGGCATGTAAGCAGGTGTGTATGTGTGTGTTTTTCTTTTCAAGGCCACACATCAAACACAGCTGTACACTTACAGCTGATGATCCTGAGATTGCAACTGTTCCTGCATCTGTCCACACCTCTGCTACAAGTGTGTGTGTGTTTCTGTGCATGAGCAATTCTCAAAAGTCAACATGGAAACATAGATTATTTCACAGACACCAACAGACAAGTAAATCCATGTAAGCTATAACTTACTCCTGCCTACATGTTATGTCTACTTTAATCATGACACAATTGTGTCCTTCACTCTCAGCTCAGCTTTTCCATGACAATTAATAGACATGGAGATAGATAGATAGATAGATAGATAGATAGATAGATAGATAGATAGATAGATAGATAGATAGAAAGTAATCATCAATAGTAGTGAAGAATTCACTTTTAGCATACTTAGGCAAATTAGCTTGTGCAAACTCTTAGCCAAAATGACTTTAAAATGTATCATGAAAACTAAGAAAAAACACATTGACAACAATGAAAAGGCTACAGGGTCTGGAAAGTATGCATCTATCATCGCTGAGGGAATTTCAGGTCTCAAGAGATCCACTCCCTAACGCTTTGAGAACTTATTTAGCGTAACAGCGACTCTGCTAATCTCACAGAGTGAAAGGATAGCATTTTACAAAGAAACATTTCATACAAGGACAGAATGACATGCTGAAGTATCTGAGGAAAAACCAGTGAAATATGGGAACCATTAATTTTTTCCATCATGTGCTGCTTCTAGCTGTTTATAGTGGCCAAACCAAACCATAATATAGGAAAACTGTGGTTTCAAATTAGCCTCTTATGACCGGAGAAAGTAGATTTTCAGTAGCATTCACCCAAACGCTTCAGTCAGAGGATACATAATCCTTTTCTCCCCACCATTGAAAAATCACAGAACCCACATGATTGCTAACATAATATTTGGTTAACTCGAGGAGAAGAGCTTTGTGAAGGAATGGAGAGATGGGCTCTTGTTTTCAATCATCTGCGTAATTAAGGTTTTGTTTCTCTCTGGACAGCTGCAATTATTGATGGTTTCCATAGCAATGAACTTGTGAGACAATATGGGGCAACATTTATCATGTACAAGCTATCATGCTAATTGTTCATTTTTTTGTGTGAGCTTAAGTTGACATTAAGAGAATGAAATAATACATGACTTTAAATCTGTTCTCCTAAAGACCAACCAGGCCCAGCTATAGTACAATTGTTTCCATGCTTTTATGCTTTTTTATCAGTGAACTTTCCAAAAGAGAAAAAAAAATATCTAAAACCAGCCTAATGTGGTTTGCAGGTCTTAACTAGTTTGAGCTGTTCTACCAATCTCTCCAAGGCTGAAAACAGACCAAATAAGACCAGCATGATCACTGTAAACCAGGTTGGTGGCTACTGTACCTCTGGCTAGTTTATTTATTAAGCAGGGATGGTAAAACCATAGTTGTCTGGAGATGTGTTATGGTTAGGTCACAGTATGCCTGGAGTAGCTTGTAAATGTGCACTGAACCATGATTCCGACACAGTACTTGTTTTGCAAGGGGAAGTATGCAAAAATATATTATCCTTAAAAACACAGAGTAATTAGCATTGAGGGACTGAACTAGTCCCAAACTAGTCATCATCTGCTTAAACCATCATGAGTCTGCGTTTTCCCCAATCAGTCTCAGACTGCCCTGCCACTAAGGTCACATCAGGTCACCAAATCATAAATATACTTACCTGTGTAATACTTGACAACAAAGTATGATTTTTTTTTATTTTGGAGGGATTCAGTTTTTTTTTTTTAAAATTCTGTTTTAGTTTTTTTTTCTAAATACTTTTTTTTTTCGTTTAACATTTTTTGGGAATTCTTTTTTTTTTTATTCTGTTTTAGTGCTTTAATTAAATGTAAGTAAATATTTACATTAATTGAAATTAATTAATTTAATTGTTACATTGAATGAATTGATATAATTAATTAATTAAAAACAATTTATTAAATGTTTAACAAAAAAATATTTTTTAGCGTCATATGAAATCCATTTCCCCCCCAATTTTCCTGTGTTTTCCTTTTTTTCTGGAATCCATTTTAAACTGTTTAATTAAATGTAAATAAACAGAAAGCATGTCTAATTAACTGAAACTGTGATATGCATTTTAAAAACAATTTATTAAAAGTAAAACAAAAAATCATTTTAAGGCCCTATGAAGTCGGTTTTTTCCCCAATTTTCTGGATTTTCTGGTGTTTTTCTGGATTCCATTTTAATAGTTTAATTAAATGCAAATAAATAGAAAGCATTTCTAATTAAAAATGACCTGGTGTTAAACTCTTAATAAAACAATTTATTAAGAGTCAAACACCAAATCATTTTTAAGGCCCTAAGAAATTCATTTCCATTTTTCCATTTTTTTCTGGATTCCATTTTAAATGGTTTAATTAAATGTTAATAAATAGAAAGCATGTCTAATTAATTGACATTGTGAAACTTTTGCATTTTAAAAATCATTTATTTATTTTTGTAATTATAAATTATTTCCCCCAATTTTCCAGTGTTTTCCATTTTTTCTTGATTCCATTTTAATGGTTTAAATAAATAAATAAATAGTCTTTTTGCAATTTAATATTCACAGACACTAGTCCATATCACAATATGATTGTACAGTTCCAAAATTCATTTGTTAATTCAGGGTTGCCAGGTTTGCGCAAAAAAAAAAAACAAAAAAAAAAAACCCAGCCCAAATGGTAAGAAAAACTAGCCCAATCACAACCAAAACTAGCCCAGCTGCGTTCCAGGGTTGGGTGGGGGGTGGGGGGAATCACTATCGAAATGGCATTCTCAACCCAAAAGTAGCTCAATTACACAGGAAAACCACAGCCTCGGCAACAATCAATGTGTCAACATCCAACCGCTGTACAACGCTGTACATCCAAAATTGTACATTCTAACTGTATATTACCAATTTCCTTGACATTCCATATTATGCAATAAATTCCATTTTTATGACTGGATTCCATGATTCCGTCTGCGTTTTATGTATTAGGGAAACCATAGGGCCCTAACAAGGTTGTGAGATACTATACCAAGAGCCAGGTTTGAACAGGGCCCACTTTAATAACCAAATCAACTCAGGTTACAAATGAGAAGGGGCCTCCTGGGCCCCAGTGCTCACCACCTCATGCTCTCCTCAACAATGCGCCGTTAAAAACCCCACCGTGGCCTGACGACTACTCTTCTTTCCCACGGTGAAGAGCGCCTGGCCCCGTGCCCTCCTCCCCAGCATATAAAACAGCCAAGCTTGAGAGGAGGCCAGCTCTGAAGAAAGATGGGGCGCCATGCCGCAACGTACATCATAAATTATGGGCTCCCTAACACACACACACACATGCAGAGTTGCAAACTGCAAGAAGTGTGCCCTCTTGTCGCTGCCATGCTTTTACAGGCTGTGGTCGTGACACCCTGCTCTTGTTTGAGCCATAATAATGGACTTCTTGTCATAATTAATAGCTCAGGTAAGGGTGGGAACATTTTGTCTTAATTAGGAGACGGGAGAGCGTTAAGTTACTGGTTTATTAAACTTATTAATGGTGATATATAGCTGTGTCTAGGCTTCTGTGAATTATTAGGGCACCTACGCCATAGAGTTTATGCTGAGTTAGAGAACACTGCGAATCCATTGATTTCATTGGGGATGGCGTGTCGCAATGAAATAAGGGGAAACACAAGAGTTTGCACATGTGATACTCTATCATATTAACACATATATACACACTACCAGTCAAAAGTTTTTTAATGTTTTTTAAAGAAGTCTCTTCTGCTCACCAAGCCTGCATATATTTGATCTGTTTTCGACATAAAAATAATAATTGTTTTTAGAGCAGCAAATCAGAATATTACAATGATTTCTGAAGGACCATGTGACTGGAGTAATGACGCTAAAAATTCAGCTTTGAAATCACAGACATAAATTACATTTTAAAATATATCCAAATAAAAAACAGTTATTTTAAATAGTAAAAATATTTAATTTTTTTTACTGTTTTTAAATAAATGCAGACTTGATGAGCAGGAGAGACTTCTTTAAAAACATTAAAAATCTTACTGTTCAGAAACCTTTGACTGGTAGTGTATATATAAAACATTTAAAAATAAAATGAAAAATACAATTAATTTAACATAAGAAAAATCTAATAAAATAAGCATTCTCACTCTCACACATGAATTATAAAAGAATAGAAAATGAAAATAAAATAAATGAAATCACTAAAAATAAATTCAACATCCAAGTGCGTTTAGTTGTACATTCACACGGATATAACGTATTGCACTATCAAATTGAACCGACAAGACTAACAACAAATAATTGTTTATTAGGCATGCAATGTATAAAAGTCATTGTTATCATGCACTGGTGTGTATCGTATGTGCACTTTGTGAGAGAACTGAGGAAATACATATACTCAACTGTCAGCCAACACAAACTTTAGCTTTATAGCTAGCTGGGATGTATACTGTGCCCTTCTTCTATAAAAACCACACAAGCATGGCAAATGTTCTTCGAAGACTGAATCAGGTTACATGCCTACAATTGGAAGTCGTCTTTCTATGCTTGTAACCAATTACATATGTTTAAACTGCCCAGTTTCACACACACAAAAATCTAACTAGACTAATTTTGACTGTAATTGAAGACCATTAGTGATACTACAACAACAAATGACTTCAGATAAAGCTGACTCCGGCCAAATGTTTTCAACCACAAATGCAATTCGATAGACTTCTAATTACTCTACTGTTTCAGCAAATCTCCCTTTAGGAGTTAAATGAAATTGTGCAAGCTTTGTGAACAATATCAATACAAATTCAGCGTTTGTAAAACTAGTCAAAGTTGAAACACAGAGCAAGAAGGTCCAGATGTTGCAGATGAAGAGTACCAGAGGTTGTTTAGTTATACCTAAAGGTTGATTTGCTTGATTATGTATGTATATTTCTCATTTCTGCAGCAAGTATATCCCACAGCAATCTTGGTTCTGTCAATGTTGACTCTGTGAATTTAAGAAATCAGTCAATAGTGTGGTACACTGGGAATTTTCAGTGTCAAGCGTCAGGAAAACTTCTCAATGACAGACGCCAGCTCTCTGTGCTAAACCACATCACTCGACATCATTCTAAATGATTGTTGCTTTGTCAGCGGCCATAGCTAGGTCTTTTTCTGGCAGGTTAAGCTATCTTCAAACCGAACCTGCTTGGAGAATGTCAGAGGTATAAGGGTTGTGCCCCTTTCCCTCGCTTATTTCCTGTCTCCTGATCTCTCTTGGCCTTTCATGCCTCCTACTCTAACTCCCTATGCAGGCTGACAGGGAACAGGGCTCGTTTGAGAGCAAGACTGCTGACATAGAATGGCACTGATCTATCATCAGCCTTCAGTCATGCTCTATCCTCACTTTCTGTTTTTCCTGTTTCTGTCCATCTTCAGATGTATACATACAGCTCTTCCACTCTCATCATGCGTAGAGCAATTAGGCTTAAGTTAAAGCCATTAACATTCTCATACCTTCTTTCGGGCCTAACAGGTGAGTTCGAATTAGAGTTAGAACAAGTATTGCCTTCATTAACATTCCTCTACAGTTTCCTCTTTCACATGTATCAGATTTTTTGGTTTAGAAACTCTACTCTTCCTGTAACGAGAGCTTGATTCGGTTGATTTTTATCATGGAAGACGATGGATATTCTGTCAACTTTTACACAAAGACGTTCTTTTTTCCACCCTCACATTCCCCTTCGTTCTCTATCCTCCTATTTCTTTCTCTTTTGTAGCTCTTGTTCTCTGTCTCCTGTTCTCTCACTGGAGGCTGAGAGGATGCATAATGTGAAAGCAGGTATTTGTTTTGGGGGTTAAGGAGATGGGTTGACCGGATGGTGAGACAGGTGGGTCTGGTGAAGTGAATCATTTGACCCATGGGAAAAAAGTCAACCCTTTGAGATTGTTAATTTAATATTCCCTTTATTTCATAGTATTAATTCCATAGTCTCAGCTTGATAGGCTGCATAAACTGAGTTGATGGATGAACACACTTTGTAAATTATTAATTAAAAGAGATAAAGATGAAATACTAACAAACTGATACACAAACAAATGCACCTCACCAGAATTAAAAAAGGGAGATAAAGATAAGAACATCTGTCTGTTGGCAAATTCTACTCAGAAATGGAGGGTGAGAGAGAGAAAGTGTGACAATCAGTCCAGCTTCATTTCTCCTCTTCCCACAGGACACTAGTCACTCAGTCAAGCAGAAAACAAGCTCATCATCTGATGATGACTGATAAAGAGATCATCACTCTGCCCACCTGCTCTCATCCCATAAAAAAGGTTCATCAATTTTGATGCTATGTCTCAGTCCAGACATTTAAAAGAGTTCACTTCCAGAATGAAAATGTCCTGACAATTTACTCAGCCAAGATGTTCGTGTCTTTCTTTTTTCAGTTGCACTGAAATTATGTTTTTAAGGGAAAACATTTCATTTTCCTAAAAAAATAATACTTTTTTAAACACAAATGCTCATCTTGCACCAGCTCTGTGATGCGCATGCATGTCTTCACACATTGCGTAATCATGTTGGCGAAGTCACGCACGGTTAGTTCTTCAGCTGTGTACTTTGGTTCGAAAAGGTAGGGTAGGGCGAAAAACTCAATCTCATATTCTCCTCCAACTTCAAAATCTTCCAACATCATTACTTTACCTTTTTCTTTTGACTTAGTCTTTGGACGTTTGCTTTGTACACACTGGGTATGTACGTCCACCTATGTCACACATTCGTGATTATGTAATATGTGAGGTCGAGCTAGTGCAAGATGAGCATTTGTGGTTAAAAAGTATATAAATTTGTATTTTTCTTAGAAAATGGATGATTTTTTCACTAGATATGACCCTTATTCCTTGGCTGGGATTGTGTAGAGCCCTTTGAAGCTGCGTTGAAACTGCAGTTTGGATCTTCAGCCTGTTGGCCATCATTGAAAACCATTATATCGAGAAAACTCCTTGAATGTTTTCCTCAAAAACCTTTCTTTTTCGACTGAAGAAAGAAAGACATGAACATCTTAGATGACGTATTGGAGTAAATTATCAGGAAATTTTCATTCTGGAAGTGAACTTCTCCTTTAAAATCTTTAGAATTTATCATCTTTACAAACTTCAAGCATTAGAATCCTAATCTTATTATTTAGAATCTTTAGAATTAGAATCTTTCAAAACTTACAAATCTAAAGCATTCATAATCTTTCAAATCTTTAGCATTACCATCTGTTTTAACCTCAATATTTATAATCTTTTCAATTTTTCACATTTAAAATCTATAATATTCACAATTTTCAGAATCTTCAGAATTAGAATCTTTACATTTAGAATATTTGGCATTAGAATCTTTTTAATCTTAACACTTTAAATCTTTAGCTTTAGAATCTTTTGAGTTTTTTACATTTTAGATCTACAGCACTCATAATATTTCTATATGTGGACAACAAAATGAGTTATAAGGGTAATAGTTTTGAAATTGGAATGATAAATAATAAATAAGCTTTCCATTGATGTATGGTTTGTTAGGATAGGACAATATTTGGCCGAGACACAACTATTTGAAAATCTGGAATCTGAGGGTGCAAAAAAATCTAAATATTGAGAAACTTGCCTTTAAAGCTGTCCAAATGAAGTTCTTAGCTTTGCATATTACTAATCAAAATTATGTTTTGATATATTTATGGTAAGAAATGTACAAACATCTTCATGGAACATGATCTTTACTCAATATCCTAATGATTTTTGGCATAAACATAAATTGATCATTTTGACATATACAATGGTTTTTTGGCTACTGCTAAAAATATACCTGTGCTACTGGTTTTGTGGTCCAGGGCCACATATAATAATCGTTAGAATTTAAAACTTATTTAGAACTTTAAATCTTTAGCAGTATACAGAAAGCATGCACCATATCTTCCTTTAATTAGTCCTCACCACCTGCTGAAAACCTTCGGATGCTCATCTCATTCAAAGCCCTTGACTCTTTCTTGATCAGCTGTGTAGCATCTACAGTCTACACCAACAGGCGCTCTCCTGTGAGAATCCCACCGGCATCACAGTCTAGTCAGGCTCCCACTGCTTCCTCAGCCTCCAGCGGCCGAACCCTGAAACGAACTCCCAGCAAGACAGAAAACAACCTCTGCTTTCTTCACATGCATGACACATGCTAGCATGGGCCCACGATGAAAGGCTGTAGCATCTACAGATCTCCTCTCTCTGTAGTTTGGCTGTGATTTTTCTTTATTTTTATTTCTCTTTTTGATAGCAGGACAAAAAGAAAATCTGAAAAGGCGAGAATCTCTGAGGGCTGCGTAAAGAGATCAGAGGTGTGTTCTTAGGAGTCGAAAACCCTGAAGTGCATTCATGCTGCAAGAGACATCCGACTTTTCAGAATGAGGATCTTGGGTAATAAGATCAAAACACTTGGTCCAGCATGATGTGGAGAGTTTGAGAGGTTTGTGGTCTGGTTGCCCAAAAAAAAAGTGACTGACAAAATTTCTAAAACTGATAAGAAACACAATACCTCTTCTGTTGACTTTCTTTAAACCTAACCCTAACCAAATTTTTTGAATACATCATTTTTAACATTCAAAATTCTAAAGATTGTGTTAAAGATTCTAAATGCAAAATATTTTAAAGATTCTGAATGCTAAAGGTTCCCTTTTGATGATTCTAAATGTTTATGATCATATGTTTAAAGAGTAGTTCACTTCCAGAACAAAAAATTACAGATAATGTACTCACCCCCTTATCATTCAAGATGTTCATGTCTTTCTATCTTCAGACGTAAAGAAATGATGTTTTTTAAGGAAGACATTTCAGGTTTCCTCTCTTTAACCTCAAAAGCTTGTCTTTTCTAGCTTTGTGTGAACTCTGTGTATTCTAGTTTATGACAGTTAGGGTATGTTGAAAAACTTAAAAATCGTCCTACATCGCTGTTTTACCTTTTTTTTTGTAAAGGGCGTTTGACCTTCTTTGCACGTTCACTTTGTAAACACTGGGTCGGTACTTCTGCAGCGATGTAAGTGAAAATGAGATGGGAGTTTTTCGACATACTTTAACTGTCATGAACCGGAATACACAGAGTTCACACAGACCTACACAAGACAAGTATTTGAGGTTAAAAAGTATATAAATCGTACATTTTTTTTAGAAAATAGCTGATTGTTTCATTAGATAAGACCCTTTTCTTTGGCTGGGATCGTTTAGAGCCTTTTGAAGCTGCATTTAAACTGCATTTTGGAAGTTTAAACTCGGGGGCACCATAGACGCCCGTTACATGGAGAGAAATCCTGAAATGTTTTCCTCAAAAAACATAATTTCTTTACAACTGAAGAAAGAAAGATATGATGACAAGGGGTGAGTACATTATCTGTAAATTTTTGTTCTGGAAGTGAACTACTCTTTTAAAGATTCAAATGAAACTTGAATCGATTCTAAACGCTAAATATTCTAAATGTGAAATGTCCTTAGACATTTTCTCTTGAATCTTTAACAGAATCCTTTGCATTCAAAATATTTTGAATGTTTAGCTTCAAGAATCTTCAGAATCTTTAACAGAATCTCAAACATTTGGAATCACCTGAATCTTTAGCATTCCAAATCTTTACAATCTATTCAGTTCTGAATCTTTAGAATCCTTATCATTCAGAATATAGAATGTTTAAAAAAATCTTTACACTGTAAAAAGTTTTCACCAGTTCCATCTTAAAAACTTCAGTTTAGCAGCTGCCTTAAAATTTTAAGTTTAATCAACTTAAAAAATAAGTCATTTTAACTGACTTTATTGTAGTTGAGTTAAACCTCAAAGACAGAGACAACCGCTCGTGGCTAAAAATAATGAGTTATAAGGGTAATTATTCTTATATAGTTTATAAAGATCATTTGCACAATTCTTTCTGTTGCACTCTGCATATTTTCTCTTATTTTGTGAGTAGTTTGTGAATCATTTGCACTGTGGTATATCTGTTGCACAAGACCATTTGTGCAATTGTTTTCACTACTTGCTGCACTGTTTGCGTTTGTTGTTCATACTCTGATTGAAAATTATATTTCTCTGAAAAAAACTCACCTTTTATTTATTTCTTTTTTTACTGTGTTTTGTTGTTACATAATACTGTTTCCATTTACTTTACTTCCTAAACATTTTTGAACACACCTATATTGTCAATAAACTAAATAGACCTGATAGACCTGTTTTTCACTGAAAAGTGCCTGTAACAATATTGTAATAAATGGCTATAACTTGCTTGGGGAATGTTATATGTAGATAAAATTTTATTTGGAAGTGTAAAACACCCAAATACAACTTTCTAAAGAAAAGTAAACCAAACGTAGTGAGTTTCTGTTTGAGTACACAATAAAAAACCTCCAATTGTTCCTTGTGATTTTCTTAAAATTTTATAAATTCATTCATTCTTAGAGAAGACAAAAGGAAAATTGGGACTTCAAATTAGCTAGACTGAAACTTATCCTGTTTACAATGATATATAGAATTTGATGCTGACTGCTAGAATAGGTCTGAAAAAAACTAAGAAAAGTGCAGGCGTGTCAGGTGCCCCAAAAATGCCCTAGGTCTTTAAGGGGTTAAAATGACTTGTAGTTTTAAGTTGATTTAACTTGAAATTTATAGGCAGCTACTGAACTTAAGTTTTTAAGTTGAAACTGGTGAAAACTTTTACAGTGTAGCATTCAGAATGTTTACAATTTTTAACATTCAGAAGATTCCTATTTTGCATTCAGCATTTTGCAATGCATTGTGGGAGTGCCTTGTCCTTAAATGACACACACGCAATGCTGCTTTTGAATAGAGATAATCTCATAAGACAACATAAGCTTTGCTTCCAGTGTTTGGGAGTAGCATTCATGGGAATGTGACTATTGTCCAACAATGCTGTCTAGGTAGGCAACTCAGGATTTGGAAGAGTCTCTATATTTCCATCTCTGTTCCAGAGACTGAAGTCAAACTGAAGGAACTGCCCCACAGCTGCCCTTTAGAGGTACTTAAAACATGACCACAAGCACAACCACAGCCAGCCTCCTCGTACAAGGCACTACATAAAACCAAGCAAGACAAGCGGACATGGAAAACAGTGACGTGAGCTATCTGGCACCAACCACAAGTCTTAATTCAGAAGATGATGTTGCCTCATTTGGCAGAAGTAGAGAAGGAATGAAAGAAATTATTGCTTAAGATTACTGGCAGATGAAGATTCTCAAATACTTGGAAAGAACATGTCCTGCAATCTAAGTTTATATACAAAGCATGTTCATCAAAACCTCCTGACCTCGGTCAGCGTGAAGGAATACATATTTGTTGTTGAGGATATTCTTCCAGCAGCTATGCATGGAGAAATGAAATGCAAGAAAAGGTGTTTTGAGGTATCCACCCTTGAGTACACACACGTGCCGGCCACACTAGGCCTGTAAATGCTGCATCTGGAACCCACATGTGAAGTAGGGTGTGTCAGACATAACCACAGAAACCCGTTTCAGAGCACTCTGGGAAAGCTTAGGTTAAACACGTCTGTGGCGCTTGACACATAACACATGCCTTGTGGAGCTATGATTATCTGGGAGGAGTCAAAATTAGGATTTTATTATTTTAAAAATCACTTTTGAAAAGAATAAAATGATAGATCGCACAATAAACACTAGTTCATCTGATATAATCTGTAAAAGAAGATATTCAAAAATTCGGTAAACGACAATACCAACAATACCACAACGCATTACACAAATGTCTGTTGCTCTCCTAAAACCATTCATGAGTGGTCCACACACCAAACATCTTTCATACAGGCCTCAGCTCATGACCCCTGAGAGGAAGCTCACAGTGATGGATGACCTCTGTGAATTGTGTGTGGCGACACCACCCAAAAAAACTGACAATGGCCTTACCTCTCCAACAAGCTGCAAAGACTTTAACGCCTCGCTACAGTATTTTACTATGACATAAGTCCCTTTGTGCACGAGCCACGGTGAGGTAACCAGATCATTTCACAGCACCTTCGGGATGCAGCTGCTCCTGCCAACCCTGGAATTACAATTCTCTCTTTTTCTCTCCTTTTTGTCTAAGGATGTCCCACAGCGACAGACGCTTCTGACATGTTCCTGGAACATTTTGGCTTTTCAAATCAGCCATGAACATGTCAATGCACCACCTTGGCTAACAGCTGAATGGAGAGAATTAAATACAGTTGAGGTCAAATGTTTACTTACAGTACACCTTGCAGAATCTGCAAGATGTTAATATGCAACTACTACAGAAGATTCAAACACTCAATGATGTTCTAGAAAGAAAATCGATGCATTAAGAGCTGGGGGTGAAAACTTTTGAACAGAATGAAGATGTGTAATTTTTTCTTAATTTGCCAAAATATCATATATTTTCATTTAGTACTGCCCTTCAAAAGCTACAGAAGATACTTACATGTTTCCCAGAAGACAAAATAAGTTAAATTTACCCTGATCTTCAAATTCAAAAAGTTTTGAACATTTGCATTGTATTTCCTTCTGAAGCATCAGTGAGCATTTGAACCTTCCCTCAGTTGTCCTCAGTTTGAAAAGATGGATCTCAAAATCATACAGTCATTGTTGGAAATGGTTCAAATACACAAAAAATGCTAAAAAACTAAAGAATTTGTGAAAATTTTACTGAAGAACAGTGGGTAGTTTAACTGTTCAGGACAAACACGGGACTCATAAACAACTATCACTACACAAAAAAACAGCTGTGGATCATTCAGGTAACAACACAGTATTAAAAATTAAGTGTGTGTCTTTTGAACAAGGT
This sequence comes from Labeo rohita, assembly GCF_022985175.1. NCBI lineage: Eukaryota > Metazoa > Chordata > Actinopteri > Cypriniformes > Cyprinidae > Labeo > Labeo rohita. Next base: position 18,561,783 of record NC_066879.1, on the reverse strand, counting down.
CATTTTTGTTATTTTCTCTTGCGGACTATATGTAAACATCTTTTATGTGAAATATCTTATTCAGGTCAGTACTAAATAAAAAATAACATGTATTTTGTATTAACTTCTAATCTTATTTTGGTAAAATAGTTACCATTTTACAGATTCTGCAAGGTGTATGTAAACTTTTGACCTTCTTCTACTTTTCAAACTTTTGAAATCTTTCAACTAATGCTGTAAAATTAACATGAGAGTCAGTTGGTACTATATTACTATAATATTGAATGTTAAAATTAACAGATTTGTATACAAACACTTAAATTACACTCAGCAAAGTATTTATAATAAAAAAAGTTACAGTTACATAATTATATTTTTACTCCAATTTACTTTGTTTTTCAAATACAAACATAAACATTTAAATGGTGGCTGTCATAAAAACATATTTAAATTAAACAATGAAAAACAGTAAACATTTTAATGAATGTATTATATGGTGCATATATTTAGCAAAATGCTCCTCTCTAAAGTTCATTTTTTGTAGATCATTAATGAGTTTATGATCACTAAGTATATTTTTTTTGAGGTAAATGTGACATTACATGACATTGTACATTATTTTTGATTTTGCTAATATTTTACTATAGAAAGATAGACATGCATAGTGACGAAAGCCAAAATATTAAATGTAACTCATTTTTAACCCCCTATAATTTGGCTTTGAATCTCAGGTGAAAATTGCAGTTTTGACCCCCTTCTACAAAATAGTGGATTACTCAGTAAATTATTCATAACATGACATCTATTTTGGCTTTCATCACTATACATGTCTATCTTTCTTCAATAAAATTATTTGCAAAATCAAAAATTGGAGCCGGTGACCTCTGGTTGAGTTGACACAGAATGACAGTATAATATCTTGGCATTTCTAAGAACAGTTTAAGACCACACTGAGATGTCTTCTGAAACTCTGGACTAGATACACGTGAGACACTAATAGTAATTATATTTCACAATATTTCTTACTGTTTGTACTGTATTTGTGATTACAGATTTCAAAACATTAAAAAACTGAGAGTAAACTTTTGTATGGTAGTGTATGGCATAGCCTATATACTGTATGTAATTATAAACACTTGTACAAAATTTAACAAAATACAAAAACGGGACCTCTAAATAGGTGGAGACAAATGCAGAGAAATCTGGAGAATTTTGCTGGAGGTCTGTAGTATGACAGAAGACTTTTAGATTACTGTCAGGGGGACACATGGAACAACTTACCACTAACCTCAGCGGCCAAAACCTGTGAGCACTCGTGCCGTAAACACTGGAAGTTAACTGACACATTTGGAGATAAAATCTATAACAAATCTACCAAATACAGAGCATTTTGTTTATGTGACATTTCCAGCCTTCTCCGATATTATATGTGAGCCGTACTGTCAACGAGGACAGTATATTTACAGTAGCGCTCAAATTTACCGCCTCTCTCACATTTTTCTGTGTATGTGTCAGCACAACCATGGGATCTCTTTACAAGCTCAATTGACTCACGCCTGGCACAAATTGTTCAGAAAAGAAGATATCTGATACTTTTGTTTTTCCCAAGTCTTAATAATGGAAAATTGCAGTACTCTTGTAGGAAAAGGTCCTTATAAGTCTTTACTTTAACAACACCAATTTATAGATTATCAGGTCATATCAAATACTACACAGATAGGTTTGTGGTCTTAGAGTAAGAGGGGAAGTGGGATCCTTGTAAAAAGGGAGGCCAGTTGTACACAAGTCATGAAACTTGAACTCGAGGAGGGTCACAACTGGCCAAAGTTCTACTGCACTTGACCCTGCAGAGACTGTAAGTTACACTGAACAAACAACAGGAAGACAGAGGTTTATTATTTACACTCCCTTACACACACACACACACACATAGGCCCATGCATAGTCAACACAAAATAAAAAGCTTATACATATTCAATACAGATAAACAGCCAAAAATCAATCAGTATTGGTTATTCTGGACATTTCTGAAGAAAAATTTTAGTTTTTTGTTTTTTGTAAAATTTTTGTTTTGTGCCCATGCAAACTTGCCACCACAAAGCTAAGTTGTAATGGGTGGATGCTGGGGTGTTGCTATGTGGTTGCTAGGGTGTTCACAGAATTTTTGTGTGTTGCTACAGGGTTGCTAAAGTTTTTGGAATGGTTGCTTATAAGAATATTGTGTTGTTTTTTAAATCACACTTGAAAGCACTATACTAATATTGGTTAAATTTTCTTCAAATAAAATAAAACATTTCTAAGGAACATTTTTTAGTGTTGATAAAGTGTTCCTTCTGGTGCACTTTTTTTTAAACGGTTGTAATGACAACATCTCGTAACTGTGAGAAAATATGTATATTTAACAAAAAAAAGCTATCGTTTTAACTTCATATCTTGTTATTAAGAGAAAATGTTTTGATGAGATAATTATGTTGTTTTAACGACATCACATCTTGTTATTACGAGAAAAGATGTCATTTTAACTAGAAAATAAGGTGTTTTAACAAGATAATTACGGCATTTGAACAACATAACATCTCGTAATTACAAGACAAGATGATGTTTTAACAAGAAATCAACATTACGAGAAAATGTAATTTTAATGATAATTGCAGTTTTACCAACATTACATTTTATTACGAGAAAAGATGTAATTTTAACGAGCAAAAAAGATATTTTAACGAGATAATTATGCCGTTTTAACAACATAACTTTTTGTCTCGTAATTATGAGAATAGATGTCATTTTAACAAGAAAAAATATGTTGTTTTAACGACATATAACGAATATGTCGTTAAAACAACATCTTTTTTCTCGTTAAAAATTATTATTATGAGACAAAAAGTTCGTTATAACAACATAATTACAACTTAACTTAATTACAAAACAATATAATTACGACATAATCTCGTTATTACAAGAAAAATGTAATTTTAACAAGAAAAAGATGTTATTTTAATGACATCACATCTTATTGGGAGAAAATATGTCATTTTAACACATAAAATCTCGTTACCATGACATAATTGAGTGGAAAATATAATATGTGTGTGGCGGTAATGCATTACTGTAGTTCTTAGAGTAAGCCCACCGTAAAGTCCCTATTATATAAAAGTAATTAATTACAACCTACTAATTACATCAACAGTGCACTGCATTACTCTACTAATTTCTCTCTCTATAAAGTATTGCATTACTTATTACTAATTCTTTCCAAATCAAGGACAGATGTAAAACTGCTCTTTCAATTATTTAAAAAAAAAAAAAAAAATCAAACTGCATAAATTACTCTTGAACTGATCAAAGCATTCAAAGGAAGACGGTTACATTAAAAACATACATTTTAACATTAAATGTTTGATTTTTTTATGTTATATGTATTTAATGCAATTACATCAGGAGTACCTGTAATTCAATTACAGAAAAATTAGTAATCCCTTACTATACTATTTCCAGGGAAAAGTCATTAAAATACAGTAATTAATTACCTTAATAATGCATTACACTCAAACTCCGGTCTCAATGATCTTTTGGTTTCCTTGATAGTCTTCAATGCAAGTTTAAGGGATTTGTTCACTCTTTGAATCATTTGCTAAATATTACAACTCTGATCACTTTAAAAGATCATTTAGATAAGCATATCTCTCTTTTACAAGCCACACAATTTGAGGTATCATCCAGTTATGTAGTACAAAATGGGATGAGTTGCATGCTAAAGTTTACTATGTAGAGTTAGGGGCTTGTTCAAATCACCAACACTATGTATGAGCAACAGTGACAGTTCTCTATAGAACGCTTCCATATGGTGCTTGTATATTTAGTATACTAGCACACACATCATGTGGGTGGGCTCTCAAAACCCCTAGAGATTTTTGGATGTGTGAATGTGAATACGACGTGGTGAGAACATGAATTTGTGCCCAACGCATAAAGAAAGAAAGAGAGACTGTCACTGACCCGGTCAGGATATGAACATCACTGAGTAAAAGCCGATTATGTTACGAGTTTGATTTATGAACAGGCAGCTGAAGTAAAGTATGAGACCACAAACAAAGAGTTACTCACACTCAGACGCTAAACTGTAACACTACTCACTGCAAACTAATTACCTGATACGTTATCTGTATCTTTACACTGTAAATCAATGCAGGCCAGTATGTGACTCAAAACACAGGGTTGTCTGAGACTGGAAATAGACTCGTCTTTGGTTTTAAAGGAATCTGATCTGTCTCATACACGTGTATAGATTGCAATGAATACGGTATGTCCTGTGTCTTGAGTTCAAAGAACGTCGTTATTTAACCTGACTCTTTTCTTGCATCTTCATTACATCATCTTATCTTTACATGAAGAGACATTTACTAAATCATCTTACATGCACCAACCACATCACTTCCTGTTGACAAAATTCTGCAGGTGGAAGGAAACCTTACAGGTGATGGGTACATACTTTTCCAGAGAAAAATGATACCGCCAAAAGTAAATAAATAAATAAATAATTTAAAAAGCCACAAAAAAACAAATACTGCATTAATAAGTACTTATGGAAATTCACATTTAATAAATAAATAAATACATTTACACAGTCCAGGGAAGAATTATAGTAAATTAATTAATTAATTAATTAATTAAAAAGCAATAAAAACAATACTGCATTACTAAGTAATTATGGAAATGCAATTTTAATAAATAAATAAACCTATAGATTTCTACTGTTTAAGGTACAGGTAAGTAAATAAAAAAATAAATAAATAAATAAAATAAACAAATGCTGCATGTTATTTATTTATGAAGAACAAATCATGGGTTTTAAATGAATTATAATGACTTTCAAGAAAAAATAAAATTAAATAAATATTTAAAAAATAAAATAAAATTAATTAAATAAAAACAAAATAAGAAACTAAAATAAAAAAGTAAATATAATAAAATAAAAAAGTAAATTAAACAAAAAAGTAAATAAAAATAAATTAAATTAAATAAATAAATACACAAATTATGCATGTTATTTAGTTATAAATAACAAATTATGTCAATAAAATAAAATAAAATAAAAATAAATTAAATTAAAACAATAAACTCAAACTAAACTAAAACAAAAAATAAAATATAAAATGAAATAAAATACATTTGTATCCACTTATATACACACTGAAAGATACATAAATGCAACATAAATACAACATAAGGCAAGTCAGTCCACAACATAAACTAATGCTTCAAAGGGAATAAACTCAACAAGTGGTTTTTACTGTAACACTCTTTCTTGTTATCATCATTCTCTGCATTTCATGTGTACACGCACGTCAAGTATCTGAAAGCTTTTACTGTGAGAGGCACAGAGCCGTGTAAATCTTTCCATCATGTGTATCTGTATCAGTCCACTGGCTCCTTTCCAGCGAGCTCAAACAGTCCTGGCAAAATCTCTTTTGTCCGAAACTACTTTACTAGATTTACTAAGCTGCTCATTGCGAGCTGTTTTACAAGAGCTAAATAAAGTCCAAGAAGCATGCCAAGAGATATGTAATGTGTTACAGCGACCGATCATGTCACCATAAAGGCCCGTGTAAAAAATGTGCTAAAGACTTTGATTAATCTACACATTAACTCCAGTCTCATGTTCATGAGATCCTTCTAATGACACACATCACACATTCCACGTCCCACACAAACGGCAAAGGGCGAGCAACTGCACTACTTAACATTATAAATACCCCCCTCGGCCCCCAGGGGGGCACTTACTCTCACTTCTGCCCGGCTCTGGTTTCACACAAACCCTGCTGAGAGCTCCACAGCTCTGGGTCTATTGTTGCCTGAGCCTCCCCGATGCCTGGGTCTCAACCAGGCCTCAGTGGAGTTTCTCATCCATCCGTAACGGCCTTAACTGAAAGCCAGGCTGGCGTTGTGGGCGTAGGCAGCGCTGGGAGCCTGGTGTTGACCCCTGGGTAATTTACTGCTAGGAGTGATGGGAGAACGTGTGGCTGTTTGCTGCTAACCGCAGACAAGGCCAGAAGGGTTTAGTGGGAATATAAAGCATGCTGGACAACATAGTGTTAAAACCATTCATAAAATATATAAAAATATCTAACTGTATGTAACTGATACAAGAAAAGTCGACAAAATGATCACAAAATTGTACCAAGTCAAAATGATCTGAACTATGATATCCACATTCATTTTATATAGTCTATATTCTTAACTCATATGAACAAATAACATTTCTCTTACTATTTTCTTCCCAGACTGAGTTTATGCTTAAATAAGTCTCTTTAGCTATTATAGAGCAACCTCTAAGTGCTACAACTTTAATGTACTATCTATGAAGATCAATTGCGAGTTGTTGACCACAGAGAGCTCCAAAATGGTCACTTATGAGGTTCCACAATGTCCTTTCACCTTTTGTCTTCATGAGACCCTATAGAGCTGAATTTGGAGAAGCGCTATTTCACGTCTCTTCAAAGGGACTGTGGGACAGCTGAGAATAACTGCTGTTCTAACACCATTATCACAGTGCAGACAGAAAGCTGCTCCACCACACAAACACCTCCCTCTCTTCACATTGTGCTTTAAGTGCTGGGGAGTCTTGGCATCTGCCTGATAGCGATGAAAGACAAATGAGAGAGAGAAACTACAGATGAAGGACAGGCAGGTCAAAGCTGGATAGAGGACTTCTGCAGCACTGCGTTTGGTAATGATGCTTTAATTAACTGTATTTCTATCATGACAACTCTTGGAAGATTTTAGCATGGTAATGGATATGACAATGTTTATGTATTTGGTCTTGGTGGAACAGATCTGCTACGCTGATGAATTGCTGCTGCGAAGCAAGGACAGGAACTTTCTATGGTCAATACATACTGCTCCTGCACAACAGGATATATAATAACCCGTTGCAGATCTATACAGGTGGAGCTGGGGAAGTGGAGGGTTTCAGAGGAACTAGTGCAAAAAGTGCAATAATGCACTAATGCAAATAGTGAATGCTAACCAGCCATCTAAATGTAAAGCAGCAAGCTTATTGGCTGCGTATGCCAATCAATCAATCTACTTGAACCAATCAATAATGTTAATATTGTAATAATAAGACATAATTCAATATTTATATTATTAATTAATAGAATAATAATAAAACTAAGTGAAATAACAGTTTATATAACAATATATTGTCTAATTAATTATGCAAAATAATAGTTTATTATGATTTTGGTTATTATTAGTACACATACAGACCTGTGAATAATTATTATATCTTCATAATAAATTATAAATATAAAAAAAAATATATAAATATAAATAAACAATAAATCAAGTTAAATTATATAACAATAACTTGTCTAATTAATTATGACAAAATAATTGTTTATTATTATTATTAGTAGTAGTAGTAGTACACACAGATTTTAATATTATAATAATAAGACATTGTTCAACATTTATATTATTAATTAATATTACAACAATAAAACATTAAATTGCAAATTATATAATAATAAATTGTCTAATTTTGGCAAAATAATTGTCTTTTAGTATTATTATTATTATTATTATTATTATTATTATTGCACACACAGACCTGTGACCAGTTAAATGATAATAATAATTACATTGTCATAACAAGGTATAAATGTTTAATACATTTATTATGTAATAACTTTTATAATATAATAAGACATGATTCAATATTTAATATTATAATTTAATATTATAATTATAAATTACAAATTATATAACAATAAATTGTCTAATTAATTATGTCAAAATAATTATTTTGATTATTATTAGTAGTAGTACACACACAGACCTATTAAAAATTATATAATATTAATAATAATTACATTTTCATAATAAATGATAAATATTTATTCAAATTTATCTATAATAATTTTAACATCATGATAATAAGACGATTCAATATTAATAATAATAATAATAATAATAATAAATTTAAATGACAAAATGGCATTGACATTTTGTTTATGATTTTGATCAATTGACCAATTATATAATATTAACAATAATTACATTTTCAATAATAAATGATAAATATTTAAAACATTTAAAATATAATAAGTTAAATTATGTAATAAGACAATTCAATATGTAATATTATTAATTAACTTTATAATAATAAATTAAATTACAAAGTATATAATAATAAATTGTCTAATTAATGATGGCAAAATAATTGTTTATTATTATTATAATCATCATCATCATATTAAATGTAATTATTTATTGAATATTGGTATCTTTTATTGTATTATTGCTTCTGCTGTTTTTTTTTTTTTTTTTTATATTTTACATTTTCTGGAAAAAATGTAAATTAAAAAACATTAACTTTCCAATGTGGCAGCTCCGGCAGCTCATTGTAAATGATTGTAAATCAAATCGAATGTGTTGAAAGGGTCAGTTTAAAAAGTGGACACTTTTAAAATGTTATACGATTTTTCAAACAACGAATAAACCTCAATAAGAGTCATATGAAAAACTAGGTATCCACCAAGCTCAAAAAGGCAACTTCTACACGAATGCTTGATTTAGCCCCTCCGTCCAGCCATATGGGCCGGCATAAACAGACCTGATATTTTCATAACCCGGCATCTGTGAGGTAAGCAGCTATAAGTGACAGACACTAACATAGAGATACAAGTTCTCGACAGCTGCCTCCGATATGACATCTTTCCTGGACCTTAATCTTGTAACAGCAGGACGGTTCCCAAAATAGAGCCAGCAGCCTTCCAACACCAGCGTTCAAAAAGATGAAGAGCGCCAACTCGCGAACGTTCGAGGCTTTATGTTTATATTGAGCAAATCCTGAGCTGGGACTCCAGTCTTGTAATTGTAGTTCTACATCATTTGCTTGTAGCGCCAGATGGTCAGTTGAGATATTAGACTGTCCGCACTATCGATCAGATGTCTGACCAGCGGTCAGCATACAAATGGTGTGTGTGATAGCCAGTATTTGGTGATTAAATATCAACTTTGCCATCACATCAATAAGTCATTAAGTCAGCAAATTACTATAAATGTCTCTTGCACAATAGTCACAAGCAAAGTAATGAAAGCACTTATCATATATTCAAATCCCTATTAAAAAAGTATTACACTCAAATTATGCGGCAAATGTACCTTCACTTTTTTTTGGCAATCATACTTAGTTACAGACAATAAAAACCCACTAAGGGAGGGACTTGAGCCAGCAAGAAGTGCTCATTTGCTAAAATACTACAAAGGTGGTCTGTCCGTAGCTGTAAGACTCAAATGGAGGGATAATGCCTATCCGCAGCAGAAACAGGTGCTCATGCCAGTATTCTGCTGGGGCATCGCGGCTCTGCCAGTCTGCCCAGCGGGCAAGGTGCAAACACATTTACCACTCCCCTGGGCAACATTAGTCCTGCTAGAGGGAGACATGTCAAAGCCTGTGGTGACAGTTAACCTTGGCAGAGACAGGGCATTCTGCCAGCCGGCACAGAGCAGAGCCGCAGACAGACACAAGAGGACTTAATGAGGTCTGTCTCAAAGCCAGCAGGGGAACAGAGTCAGGTATCTGCCGTACTTGAAACACGCTGCATTTACTGGACACACAGCTCCCAAATGCATAATAATATATCTACGGGATCCAGAATATCACCCAGATAGGATAGAATCTACTTGTATTTACTACTTGTATTTATTCAAAGTTCTAAATACAAAGTTTGTACAAATTACACATATATCACACATAAATATCATAGCACAACTGACAGACAATATGAATGCAACAGTTATTGCCCAATAAGCGTCTTTGGCTGTCAAAATATTTTTCAATGTTATTTTAGTATTATTTACTATTATAGTATTTATTGTTATTTCAAATTAGCTTTTATTTTGGTTGCCAAAGTATTTTTTCTGTTTTATTTTAGTATTGTTTTACAGTATATACAGTTGTTTTATAGTATTTAAATTAGCTTTTATTTTGGTTCACAATGTTTTTTTCTGTCATTTTAGTTTTATTTTTTACACTATTAAAGTGTTTATTAATATTTCAAATTGTTTTTTATTTTTCAGTTATTTTAGTATTATTTTTACACTATTATAATATTCATTAATATTTCAAATTGGCTTTTATTTTGGTTGCCAAAGTGTTTTTCTGTGTTGTTTTAGCATTATTTTTTACACTATTGTAGTTTTTATGAATATTTTAAATTAGCTTTTGTTTTGGTTGCCAAGGTATTTTTTCTGTGTTATTGTAGTATTATTTTTTACACTATTGTGGTATTATTTAATCTTTCAAATCAGCTTTTATTATGGTTTCCAATTTTTTTTACAATGTTTTTTTTTTTTTTTACAGTATTATAGTATTTAAATTAGCTTTTATTTTGGTTTACAGTGTTTTTTCTCTGTGTTATTTTTAGTTTTATTTTTACACTATTATAGTATTTCTTAATATTCCAAATTGGCTTTTATTTTTCTGTAATTTTAGTATTATTTTTACATTATCGTAGTATTTATTAATATTTCAAATGAACTTTTATTTTGGTTGCCAGTGTTTTTCTGTATTATTTTAGTATTATTTGTACACTATTGTAGTATTTATTAATATTTCAAATTTACTTTTAAATTGGTTGCCAAAGTATTATTTAGTAATATATAAGTAAAGTATTATTAAAACTATTATTATTATTTAGTAGTATTATTTTTACACTATTATAGTATTTATTAATATTTCAAATTAGCTTTATTTTGGTTGCCAAACTGTTTTGTATGTGTTATTTTACTATTATTTTTACATTTTTGTAGCATTTATTATTTCATTAGCTTTTATTTTGGTTGCCAAAGTATTTTTATGTTATTTTAGTATTATTTATATGCCATAATAGTATTTATCAATATTAGCTTATATTTTGGTTGCCAAATTGTTTTTTATGGGTTCTTTTTGTATTATTTACACTACACACTACTGTAGTATTTATTAATACTTCCTATGTTTTTTTTATTTTTATAGAAATAATGTTATGTGCTTTGTAATTTATATTAGGGGTTTTTAAAACTATTTAGCTTTATTTATTTTTATATCATTTTTAGTAAATGTAGTGCTTCAATTCAAATTTATTTTCAGTTTGTTTGTCATAAGTATTTCATATAATATTTAGATTTTATTTTAATTAACAAATAATTTTAGTTAACAATAACAACACCGGTATATTTCCCACTGGTTTTCTCATCTACAGCGGTGATCCAACCCAACCGCCTGCAAGATAAATCACAATATCACAACATTTGATTGCAAGCAAAAAAAGGTTTAAAATTGGCAAATAAATAAAAATAAAAAATACAAAGGTACTTAATGTCTACTTAAAATTTTGTGAAGCATATAACATCACTTAATCTATAAGCTCATTGTTAGTCTGTTTTGAACTGTTACTCTCTATACAGGTTATAGTCTTTTATAGTCTTTTAAAGTTGCCCTGAAGCCCCACCACATTGATACAGAACAACAGTGCTGATCAGATTTCGTTTTCCCTGTCAGTGTAAATGACATGCTCATAATAATGCTGAAACAATTATTCACTGCTACACCAGGAATATGACACCAGCAGTCTTTAAAGACCTACTTTAAAGAGCTAACTTTTCTACAGATATCAGAATCCTTTTATGGTGGGTATGAGGTGTTTAAAGTTTGCTAATCAACTTCCAGCTAAAGCTTTTAGTCAGATTTCACATTAGGAAACATCCACTTTTGAGCTTAATTTTTTTTCTATTTTCTTATGCGATCTTTCGCAACTGTAGGTGGGCTGCACTTAGTGCAGTCAGTGAGTCGAAAAAGACTTAATGCGTCAAGATAGCACTTAGCATACACTGATGACAGATATAAAGGTGATGATCCCTCATTTTTTGGCAGTTTTGTGAGAAAAGGTGATGATATTTCTTTACTGCCACCTCAGGAAGCTGTTATTAGTGATAGTAATGGAGGAAAAAGAGGGATGTGTTCTCATCTGTACACAGCAAGAGGACTGTGTACTTTAGATGGGTGAGAGTGCAGCATTTGCCCCACCTGAGATGAGAAAAAGTAGAGAAAAAGTCAAAAAGAGATCACAGGGATTACAAAAAATGTGATTAACTGCAGCATAAATGATGTAGATACAAAGTATCACACCAACTTACATCTGCAAACAATTATGTTTACATAGACTAAGATTAACTTTTTAATGCCAAGGATCAAATATGATGAACTCCTTCCTCTCCCAAAAAAATACAGTATAAAGCAGCTTTATATTTTCATGCATAAAAACTCATTCACAGCATGTAAGAAAAATGTGATATTATGAAGACAACAAAATTATATAAATAGCTTTTATATTGTCATTGTACCACCAATATCACTTGCAATTTTTTGTAATATGTGTTTTTTTAAACACTCACTAGTGCTGGCAACAGAATAAAAGTGCAAAATTAAAAAAAAGGCTGAAAATGAAAATTTTAAATTCAATTTTAGGACAATTTCTGAAACTTTCTGGAGGTTTTTGGAAACTTTTGGGAAACCTCTGGAAATGTTCCACCCCTTTGCAGCCCTGTTTCTGTCTTCATAATAATAATACATTTTATTTCATATAGTGTCTTTAAAGCAACCTTCTCAAGCAGTTTATATCAAAAAAGGCTGAAAATTGTAGAATAATTTCTGAATCTTTCCAGGAATTTGGGGATTATGGGATTTTATGGAAAGTTCTGAAAAATTTTGGAAATTTTTTTGGAAAGTTCTGAAAATTCTCCAGAAATGTTCCATCCCTTTGCAACCATATTCCTGTCTTTACAATAGTAATAATAAACTTTAGTTCATATAGTGTCTTCAAAGTAACCTTTCTCAAGCAGTTTATACAAAAAAGGGAGAAAAAAAGGCTGAAAATTTTCAGGAACATTTCTGAAACTTTCCAGTAATTTTAGGATTCTGGGAGTTTTTGAAAAGTTTTGAAAAAATGTGTGATTTTTTTGGAAACTTTTGGAAATATTCCACCTCTTTGCAACCCTATTTTTGTCTTTATAATAATAATAAACTTTATTTCATATAGTGTCTTTAAAGCAACCTTCTCAAGCAGTTCATGCTTAAAAAAAAATTTAAAAAGGCTGAAACTTTTAGGAAAATTTCTGAAACTTTCCAAAAAATTGGGGATTCCAGGATTTTCTGTAAACTTTTGAAATAATGTGGGAATTTTCAGAAACTTTTAAAAAAATCCACCCCTTTCCAATGCTATTTCTGTCTTTATAATTATAATAATAATAATAAACTTTTAATTTTTAAAGCAACCTTCTTAAGCAGTTTATACAAAAAAGAACATAAAACAGCATAAAAAGAAGCATTAAACATACATATCAAAATAATATAGTAAAGTTAAATAAAAGCTTTTCTGTAATACTTTATTTTGATTGTCCAGTTCAGGCATTCTACTAACAATAAGTAACTTTGCAACTACACGTCTTAAACTTATTCTGCCAAATTTAACCTTAACCTAACCCTAACAGAGTCATTTACCAATCATTTACAATGCACCGACTGTATGACCCAGTCAGGTCACAATGCTAAACTAATTACAGATCAAAGGGCTCTAGCGATCAACACATCAGATATTCAAAGTTGCACGTTAGATATTTAATCATGTCAATCTGTCCACTTTCAGCCCAGAATTACCTCCTATTGAGTGAAACCTGGACTCTTTAAAAACCTATCACAATCCACACTGTATCTACACCACGCTTTAGTAGAAAACCTGATGATAGACATTATATATCAGCAGCGTGTATTAGCTATTAATAAGGCTTGCACGCGTGTGTGGTTGCCAGGTTTCATTTAGCGCAGTGTACCGTTCCACTTAATCCGTATGGTAATGATATCATATTCACATCAGCACAATACCCCTATTGAGTGCGTCCAAACAGACGCTGAAGCTGTGCCAAGCCATCCACATCTGTTCTCTGTTTTCACCTGTGGAGGCATATCTGAACACAGTACAGCCCAGCCCAGGCCCCATATGTTGAAAATGACTCAAGGGACGAGTGCTGATTTTGGACAGGCTTCCCTGTCTTCATATTGTCTTAATCAGCGAGGACACAGGAGGTGTATTGGCCCTTTTGTGCATGCTGCTCTAGTGTCATGTGACCTCTGAGTGGATTAGAGGGATGATGGCCAGCTCAGGTTTATGGCAACACTCACAGAAACAGCAGGGAAAAGGGTTATGGGACGGGTAGAGTCTGTTACTGATGAGGTGAGTGGTGAAAAGGAAGAGAAAGAGAGAAAATGGAAAAAGGATGCTGAAAAAAAAGGCCAAAGAAAAAAAAGGGTACTCAGGTACTCAGTTTTGCACAGGGTACTCAATAATAATAACGTTCTTTGGGACGAAAATTAACCGAGCAAAGAACGAGTTTAAGATTACACATGTGAAACATGAACAAAAAGCGAAGATGGGGTGTTTGAGTAGAGCAAAGAAAAAGAGTCCCGTATGCATATCTCAAACTAAACCCTGAATGAAACCAGCCTCAGTCGGCACAAATTAATTTGGGACTTTGGGAATAAACCGCTACGAGTCTACAGAAGAAAAATGAACAAGCAAGTTTTTCTTTAGTCACACAATATTAGTTTTATACTAATATAGAAAGCTGTTGAAAACGAATGGGTAAGTCTATTAAAAATTCCTCTGTTGTAATAGAGTATGTTTTGGCAGAGGTTTCCATTGACCAGAGCCAATACAGAGAGCTGGCCGCCACACCATCCCAAAGAGAATACAGAAGTCAACAGCGCTGGCCAAGGTGCAGGGCCATAAACATTTACTGCTGGAGCTGTTCCTGAGACCTCCTTGTGATCATCTGATGTTTTCATGCCAAAACAACAGCGGTTCTGCCATATGGGATTAAAGCGTTCTATAAATAAAGTATAGTTTGTTTTTATTGATGCTTTTCACTATTGTTGGTGTTCCAAGTCAAATCTGCATAAAAGATTCAAAATCCAAATCAAATTACTTCTAAACTTACAGAATGCATTCAAATAAATAAATAAATAAACAACCACAATATTTTAAAATATTAGCAGTGCTGGGTAAATCGTAATCCATTACTGAATACAAATTGCATGACAAATATTGTAGTTAGTAACACAGTCTGGATTACACACATTACGTAATTTAATCTGGTTACTTTTGGATTACTTTTAGATTTCTGACCTAACCAGAGTCAACCAATATGTGTTTTTCAAGGATGATTAGTACAGATCAAGTAGACCGATAACCAATATTTTGAACCGATATATGACTGGTGTAAAATTTAAAAATAATATCAAAATTAAGAATAACAAGGGCTCTGACAAAGACTTTCTTTAAATGCTTTTAAATCATTTATGTGTTTTTTTCTGAGCCAATTATTACAGATCAAGTAGACAGGTAACCGATACTCTGGATAGATATCTGGTATAAAAATTACAATTAATCTTAAAATTAAGAGTAACAAGGGCTCTGACAAAGACTTTTTTTTAAATGCTTTTAAATTATTATTGTTTTTTCCTGGGCCGATTACAACAGATCAAGTAGACTGATAACCGATATTCTGAACCGATATACATGTCTGGTGTAAAAATGTAAATTTATGTAAAAAAAATAAAATAAAAAATAACAAGGGCTCTGACAAAAACTTTCTTTAAATAGCATTTAAATGATTTTATCTTTTTGAAAATGTTTTCAAAATGGCCGATAACAAAAACCATAAAACTACTTAATATCGGTGCCGATAATTGGCCAGGCCAATAATCGGTCAACTTCTAGACCTAACTTGTTTATTACATAGACTTTAAAAGGATTATTGTGTACCATATTGATTAAAACAACAAGAAAATCCAAAGAGAACGAAAATATATTCCATGTTTTGCTATCAACATCATGAAATGCATCAAATTTAAATCAAAAAAGTTTTATTCAGAGGAAAATTTAATAGAAAAAAATAAGAACTGGGGTGAACCAATGAATTATGAATGAATTCATTGCTACAGTGTTTATTTTATTGGCAAATTGGTTTTGAAAATGGCAGATACGATAACCATAAAAATGCTTAATATCAGCACCAATAATCAGACTGGACTGCGTTTCCCAAAAGCATTGTAAGTTAAGTTGATCGTAGGGTTCATTGGTGGCAATGGTTCTACGATCTACTTAGGCTTATAAGAATTAAATAAGAATTGGGGTGAATCAGTTTATGAAAAATTATAAATTATTTACTGCCACTGTGTGAATAATACACAAAAAAACATGTAATCCATAAAGTGTAACTGTAATCTGATTATGAGTATTTTAAAACGTAATATTGTCTAATTACAAGCACTTTACTTTTCGGAATCTGATTATGTAATCCAGATTACATGCAATTACATAGTCTATACTATATTTATGTTGTCAATATACTTTCATGTCCACTTAAAAAAAAAAAACAGCACCTCTTACACAACCAATTTTAACGGCTACTAAAGCCACTACAAATTCTGATGCGGAAAGCTGAGAAATAACAAAGGGTTCAACACTGAAACTACCAGGTCAGAATGCAGGGTGTTCCCAAATCTTTGGCAAAGACTATAAAGAAAACTGCATTCCTCTTTCAGTTTTTATTCATACAAGGACAAAGCACATTCCATGACAACTGCAAATAACAGATGCAATTATTTCTCGTTTTATCCGGATGTAACACTCCACAAACTCCACTCTTGTGTTTTGGAAAATAGAAAAACTTTCCCTTCACCTTAAAGAAAGTTCAAGAAATTAACTGCCACTTGAGGTGTGGTTGAGAATAATTAAATCAGGAAAATTTATTAGCAATGTTTGAAGGGAAATAAATAGAAAGGAATGTCTATAACCAACAAGAACAAGAGCTTCCCCTCAGGCAACTTCCCATCTGCAGCACCGCTCAAAAGCATCGGATATGAGAGATCGTTTATTAATCCCTGCCATTATGCAAAATGTCAAACAAGCAACACAAAAGATACATGATACAAACACTATCCTCTGCACAAGCGTGGTTTCTATGGTGTTTTACAAATATTGTCATATAAAAATCAACACTGGACTGTTCTGTTTGATAAGGTTTGTACTATTTGATCGGATCGACTCCAGAATTTATTTGCATTGGATCCACGAATCACATACTTTCTGACAGATGTAATTCTGGATGTAAACTAGATGTACATTGTTTCCAACATATCGAACATATGTCATACTCAATCAGTCTGACAGCTCTCAAGTTCATCAAAATGTTTAAAATATCTAACATTAAGAGCATCTAAGGACAAGGTTTTTCCATTTAGAAATATCCTGATATGCACATTGTTATGTGAAGAACTACCCAACCAGAAAAGGCCAAGGTCTATGCTGAGAACTCAAAGAGTCCAACTGTGATAAAACCAGAAGAGGGGACGCTGCATGAAAAACCAGAATAGACTCTATCCCGTCCAGATTACTACGACAGGCCATCCATCAGAGCCAAGAGACTGGTCTGAATGCACGGTCACTTCAAGAATGCAGCTACTGAAGAGCCAGTTAGTGTGGAAACAGAGGGACTGGGGTGAGGGGTCGACAGGGGGCATGAGAG
Organism: Labeo rohita; assembly: GCF_022985175.1. Taxonomy (NCBI): domain Eukaryota; kingdom Metazoa; phylum Chordata; class Actinopteri; order Cypriniformes; family Cyprinidae; genus Labeo; species Labeo rohita. Next base: position 18,544,173 of record NC_066879.1, on the reverse strand, counting down.
GGTGAAGAGGGGGGACAGGACATGAACAATGAGGGGAAAAAGGAGGTCTTGAGAGTGAAGGACAAGGATGGGGAGACACAATGAGAGAGAGGAGGGATATTCGGACCACCGAGGATGCAGCTATCATAGTGACATTCCACAGTGACACCCACAAGGGTGAGCGGAGGTCTCGGGTCTGGCCTAACACGCCAATTTTTTTAGTTTGCACAACCTGACGCAGGAATTTTTATTTGCATCTTTGTCAATGCTTGTGTTAGCATTCTTTGAATGTTTTCTACAAAAGTGATGAGTTACTTCTATTCAGTCAGTGAAGTCAGATTATCACAAAAAGTTAAGGAATTTTTCACATACTTGAAAGCTAGTTTATTTATAGTTTATTTATTTCAACCATCCAAAAACAACTCAAACCTACACTACCAGTCAAAAGTTATTGAACAGTAAAATTTTTAATGTCTCCTCTGCTCACCAAGCCTGCATTTATTTGATCCAAAGTACAGCAAAAACTTTTGAAATAATTTTAAAAAACTGCTTGCTATTTGAATATATTTTAAAATTATTTATTCATGTGATTTCAATGTTTATTTTTTGCATCATTATCCGTCAAATGATCCTTCAGAAATCATTCTAACATTTTGATTTGCTGCTCAAAAACATTTATTATTAGTACTAGCATTAGTATTATGTTAAAAACAGCTGAGTAGAATTTTTTGGGGCTTATTTGATGAATAGAAAGTTCAGAAGAACAGCATGTATCAGCATGAAATATAAATCTTTTGTAACATTATAAATGTCTTTATCATCACTTTTGATCAATTTAAAGCATCCTTGGTAAATAAAAGTATTAATTTCTATAATCTCTTTTTCAATAAATTAATAAATACTGACTCCAAGCTTTTGAATGGTACAATGTATATTGTTACAGAGGTTTTTTTTTTAAATTTCAGATAAATGCTGATTTTTGAATCTTTCTATTCATTAAATAATCCTGATAAAATGTACTAAACTGTTTTAATTACTGATACTAATAATAATAATAACAAAAATAATAAATTTTTCTCTAGCAGCAAATCAGCATATTAGAATAATTTCTGAAAGATCGTGTGACACTGAAAACTGGAGTAATGATGCTGAAAATTCAGCTTTCATCACAGCAATAAATAATTTTAAAATATATTCAAATTTATTCAAACAGTTATGTTAAATAGTAAAAATATTTAACAATTTTCCTGTTTTTGCTGTACTTTGGATCAAATAAATACAGGTTTGGTGAGCAGAAGAGACTTCTTAAAAGAACATTAAAAATCTTACTGTTTAAACACTTTTGACTGGTAGTGTAAATATGAATATATTTAAATAAACAATAAATTACGTTAATTTTCTTTTTAATTTTTGACTGCATTATAAGAGCAACTATCACAATTTTATTCTGTCAAATGTCATTTTGGTTGTTAAATCCATGGACGTGCTTAAATAATAGTCATTTTCCCTCTTTTTTCCAGTATATGATCAATGAAAAAGAAAGGATTGCAAGAAATCACTGTTTTTTACCCAGCCCCCAACAATTTGTATGAAAAAAAGTTGCATGCCAAAACCTACCACTTAGTTAGCGGCAGCAGATTGCACAAAAATGTACAAATGAGGTTGTACAAATGAATACAAAAGTTTGGAACAAATCAAAATAGCATATATCAATAGAACTACTTTGAGACTGTTGCAGTTTCTGTGAACAGGCAGGCACACCGCAAACACGAAATCTCACTTTTACTGCCTTTACATGCCCAGTATTACATTGGGATGTCTACAACCCCATCTCCCTGGATGCGTCAATCATCACAATCTCATAACATAAATATCAAAGCTGGATCTTATGGAAAGCTTTAGGGAAACATTTAAAATAACTGTTTTTAACTATACACAAACACTTTCTGCAGCTTTAATTGCTACATTTCCTTTGAATAGTTTTTAAATGAGTTTTATTTTCCATTTATGGTCAAATTCTTTGGTAATTACATAGCCAACAAGGTGATCCTTCACCCAGCGCTCTTTGACAGAAATGACGGTATAAAAGTGTAATTTGGAAAAAGCTCAACTTCTGTCAGAGAGAATTGGCTGGGTGGAAGCCTGCATGAAAACTAATGAATGGTCCATTAAACACCAGGGATATTAACAGAGTAACAAAAAGTGCATCACGCATTATTAACTCTGATAAGGATGAATATGGCTATATGCATTCATTCAACACATATATGTTTCCCTCCCTCTCATTCTCTTCTCTGCCAAAACAGTGTGTCATGTCGAACAGTAAATGTTGAACAGAAGTCAGGTGGCTGCAATGCAGGGTAAATGTATATTTTCTTTCTTCGCTGTGGTCCCGAGGACCAGGGACGCTGCGGTGACTGCTGCATCTGTTACCAATCCAGATAATTAACCATTACTTCAATTTGCAAAAAGCGCTTTTATGCCACACGGCTGCAGAAAAGCAGCAGAACTGAAACAGCGCAGAGGTATGTACTGCAAAAGCAGAAAGCTGTGCTGGGTAATGTTTGATCAACAGAGCGCAGCGCTTTTGGGGGAAAGTTTGCCAACTGTAACAACAGCCGTACGAGCGTTTGATCACTATTTAATTGTTTAACAAGCGCTAAACAAACATCTTGCGTTTCAGTGTTGATAATTACAGCAGAGAATGTCATACAGAAGGTACCTTAATACAAATAATGAGTTTTCGAGTATTTAATTATAAACTAGGATTTTGTTGGTTATTTTGAAAATAAGCTCAGTTGCAATTGATAAAATTCATTCGATATTTCTCTCACACAAATATGAAAAAACGTCCACATATTTTAGCCAAAAAAGAAATTTTATCTATCCTGAAAAAATGTCAATAGACAAACGAATTAAAAAATAACATTTCATTTACTTGCAATTTGATAATAAATAAATGAAAAGATATCACAGAAATAAATCAAATCCATCATCACCCTATTCACACATAATGCTGTGCAACGATTAATTCAAAATAAAACAATTAAATTAATTAAATTAAAAAACTTTTATTTTGTATGCAATTAATCATTGCATAGCACTAATTGTACTAACTACAATTTATGTAAATTTTTATTATTTAATTACTATAATTTTGTTTTGTTTTTTTAACTTAAAGTAAAACTACCAGATACATTACATAAATGGGAGTATTAGATTAAAAAAAAAAAGCATGTAAAAATAATGTGGAAGCCAGTTTCTGCCACTGAATTAAAAAAAATGTTATTGTGACTTTTTATCCCACAATTTGGACTTTTGCAGGATACAATTTTGCAATCCTAACTTTTTTCCTAAGAATTGCGTGATATAAACTTTGTTGTCACAATTCTGAATTTATAACTCACAATTGGGAGTTTGTATCTCGCAGTTGTGGCTTTTTCTTTCAGTTTTCAGGTTTGTGAGATATAAAAATTGCGAGTTATAAAAGTCCAATTTTAGGGAAGGACTTTACCAGATATATTCTCAAGATTGTGAAAAATATATTCACAATTGCAAGATATATAAAAAAGGCAGAACAGTGAGTTTATTTCTCGTAATTCTGATTTAACTCGCAATTATGAGTTTATATCTCACAATTCTAAAAAATAACTCGCAATTGCAGAAAAAGAGGCAGAACTGTGAGATAAAAAGTTGCATTTACCTTTTTTATTATTTATTCAGTGGCAGAAACCAGCTTCCATATGTTAATGCAAAAGAAAAAAAAAGGCATATGTATTTATGAAAAATAAAAATGGTTAAATGAGACCTGAAAATCTTTTAATGTTTGAAGGTTTGATATCTCATCAAAGTTCTTTCTGTTTCACCATTACAAGCAGCGGAAAATATGCAGCTATTGTCATTTTGTAACGACCGCAACATGACGTAAAGAACTTCAAATTCTTCAGATGCTTCCAACACCTGACAAATCACCAAAACAAAGACTTAAGAATTCCAGAACAGAACCACAGACTGTTTCTTTTGTCCTTATTTTCTAAAACTCAGCAAACATGAGGGTCACCTATTCACAAATAGTGTCTAAAACCACTCCCTATGACCTAGTATCCGTTTAGAGAGAAGAAAGAGAGCAAGAGAGATTTCATTGATCAATGCAATCCAGATGACGGCACATAGAAGATGACTATGTAGGTACAGACTGAAAGAAAACTGGAGCGGAAATGGGAGAAATGTAGAAATGGAACCATAATTCAACACCAATCAGTCCTGTCCAAAAACTATGTTGTCACTGTCGAACTCAAAACAGGAAAAAGCTAACAAATATCAATCTTTATGGTTCACTTACTGAAAAGACATAGAAGACAGAAGTTCAACCTCCCATAACCTTATGCTTTGTTATGATTTCAAATAATGGACATCCTGTCCAAATAATTACAACTGCTCACCCTACATCTTCAGCGCATACAAAATACATAAATCCAACAAGGACTTAGAAAATGAACTACATGAGAATCTGCTCTCACCACTGCTGTCCTGATAAATACTCAATCTATATGTAAATATAAGGTACTTTTGAAATATCTGGAAGGAACGAAAATGTATTTCCTTTTCCCATTTGATCAGCGCCCCCAGAGCCAAACCTATGACTTTTAATGAAAGTGTTGGGCAGATAGAAAAAGTGAAGCAGCGACAGAAAGGCATGAACGCACACGCTATAGAATGAACGGAAACGGCTACAGGTCGCTAAACGACCTTGAAAAAGTTATCAATTCTAAACCCAAATGGGTTTGTTGAATGTGAAAGGCTCAGCAGCTTTCCTACAAAACTTGGAACAAAAAATTAACTGTTTGGTGACCACTGTCAGCTTTCAGAGGTACGAAACAGTTAAGTAAATAGCTAAATCACTTGTAAACGCAAGCACACTGGCAACAAACTTGTTTAAAGGTTGCACATAAGTATCAACATATCTAAAGCCCTTCAAGATATCTCATGCACATGACTTGCAAACAAGTCTTATATCTATAAGGTATATAAGAATAAAATAATGAATTTAGGTTTTAAAAAAAATCATGCGTATATTCATCTATTTTCTTAGTTCTCACATTCACACCATGTAAGTTGGGACTCAGCTGGAAGGCAAGTTTTCCCATTGCCTTTGTTTTAAACCAGATGTTTCCTAATGGCATTCACAACAGCAGGATGAACACTGACACGCTATCGAGTCCCAAATCAACTTCTTGCTCCAGACCTAAAAAGTTATTTACTGATGCCTGCCGGGGATGAAAATGTAATCCTAAAATTATATTGTCACAATCTGGTGACTTATGTTCCCTCTCTGAAGCAAAATTTGGTATTCATACATAAATATGTGTGTAATTAAGCTTCTAATGAGGTGTTTCCTTATCTCAGATGGGAGAGTCTTGGATTGTACATGCCTTGGTGCATAAACAGCTGGTCTGAAGGCCCAAAAGTTGCAGGTTCAAATTCAAGTACGGCTTTGTCATAAAAATGGAATTATATAATGCAGAATATCATGGAATTTGCTGAATTTTTGATAAATAAATCAAGTAGGTCAATACACTTAAATCAGAATGCATAATTAATATTAAACTGCAAAACAAAAAAAACTTAAATATGAAACCTGCATGTTCTGCATTTCTCTGTGTAAATGAATGGCGCAGACGCGCAGTTTCGTTTACTACACACATACTGAAACACGAGTGACGCTTGCAGTGTTTTCAGCCTCTGCTGCCTCTATATATGAGTACATGAACACAAAAACATCTCTAGAGCTGCTCTGAGAGTCACGTAATGAGCATTTTACCATTTCTTTTAAGAAAACTTATCATCATAAGGTGTTTAAAGCAACCTGTCAAAATAAAAGTTCGGTGTGTAATTAACTGATAGTACTACTATAAAATTATTATTAAAACTTTTTTTACAAAGGAATATTATCAGGAAAATTATTTATTAGAATTTATTTACCAGGAAAAAAAAATTTAATACACAGCAATATTTCTGAAACTAAAAAAAGAAATAAATAAAATAATAATAATTTTAAAATAAAATCAATTAATTAGAGATTTTAAAATTAATGGAAAAAATTAATGGAAAAAAACTGAATTTGATAAAACCAAATTTGAAAAGTTAAAAAAAATAAAATAAAATAAACCATTTTTATAGGGCCTTAAAAATGTTACAAATTTTTGTTCAACTTTTAATAGATTGCTGTTAAATTGTGTACATTTCATGATTTCAATTAATTAGACATATATTTTTTAATATAACCAAAACAGAGTCTGGAAATATGTAAATGGAAAAAAAAACACAATCCATAAATGGAAAAATACAGAATTTGGAAAAAATAAAATGGAATTTGCTACCAAATTAAGTGATGAGCTACAATCATCGTGCTCTTAAAATCGGTATGAAACAGAATTTGTGACCAACTTTGCCATTGCACTATGACATATGCGACCCTGGACCACAAAACCAGTCATAAGGGTATTTTTCTTTAAACTGAGATGTTGAAATAACAATATTTGGCCAAGATACAACTATTTGAAACATCTGGAATTTGAGGGTGCAAAAACAAAAAAAGAAGAAAAAAAGCCTTTAAAGTTTAAAGTTCTTAGTAATGCATATTACTAATCAAAAATTAAGTTTTGATATATTTATGGTGGGAAATTTACAAAATATCTTGATGGAACATGATTTTTACTTAATATCCTAATGATTTTTGCCATAAAAAAAAAATTAATTTTGACCCATACAATGTATTGTTGGCTACTTACAACTGGTTTTGTAGTCCAGAGTCACAACTGCAAAGGCTCAATGAACACAATACAATTTTTTAATTAGAGTTTATGCATTAACACAATAAATAGGCTCCTTTTGATTTTAAGGCAACAGCAATAAGGCAAAGACCAGTGACGTAACACCATCAATTTCCCTGTGAAGCCCTAACCTTATGTAATTTCCCTATAAAAATAGCCTCTTTAATTTGTAATTTACATGGAAAAGTACACAGTGTCACTGCTTTAATGCTCTTGAAACAAAGTTTGGAGTTCATAGCAAAACAACAGTGCAAAAGCCCGTACAAATGCTTTCAAGCCATTTCAATTAGCGTATTTCACTAGGTTAAACAGTTTACTCTGTACTCATGGAAGCGTCTGAAAAATAAAACAAAGTCCCACAAATAAACCAAACTACGAACACACAAATAGCCTTGCCATTTTCACATAAACCTGCAATCTGCTAGGCACTCTGTGCTGCAATACAGCTATTGCCACAAAATAAACACGCATTATTCAACTGCAAAGTTGAGATATTAAAACAGTCTTCATTCCTAATCAATTAATGGTTAAACAAACTTAAAGTTTTAAGATACTCATTAGCCAATTCATCTCTTTGACAAAGAGTTGGACACATATTTGGTCAGTTACCCACATGCGTGGCCATATTGGCGATACTCGAATGTAAACAACAGCATGGATTGCACCGTTAATGTACTACTGAATATGTTGTTCTGCTAATTTATGTTATGCTAATCCATGGAATAAATGTGTGAAAGCTGCTAAATCATATAGAGAAAGACTTAGTAAGCGGGAAAGGGTGCAATATTTTGACAAACTAAAGTTAATAGGTGGTAAAGATACATACGAGCAGTATTAATTAACATATTAGCCTAATATTTCACCTACCTGACTGGAACAAACACAAATGTTGTAAAGATTCTTGCCCAGTCGCACTCTTCTGTTTGATTTGTTATAGCTTTTGTCAGTCTATGGTACTCCAAATGTTTTTTCCTGGTCCGACCGATTAGTACAGCCCTAAACATGACATTTGACCTAAACAATTGACCATTTTCAGCAGCAATAATCAGCAAAATATGCAAGTTTCATTTGGCCAACTGATGGTGCATTGTGAAAAAACTCTATAGTCTCCTGTGCAAGTTTTTAATGGTTGACAACATGATAACCAGGTTAAAACAGTAGCAAAGACAGGTGCTCTTGGAGTGTAAAGGATGGTAGTTAACTCACCACAACCTGGTCTGACAGGAGACAAATTGTAATACAGGATCCGTATCTCTGTCAAACAATCCCAGTTCACTTAGCGGCCATGTTGGAAACACTCCTAGCCATTTTCTAGGCATGTAACTTGCTGGGATTCCATCTGCGGGAATAGGAAAACATTGAAGATTACATTTCAGTAACATCAATTAGCAATGAAATGTTAACAATTACAGCTGATGTCAAAAGTATACAATTTGCAGAATCTGCAAAATGTTAATTATTTTATCAAAATAAAAGGGATCATACAAAATGCATGCTATTTTTTAGTTACTACTGACCTGAATAAGATATTTCACATAAAAGACGTTTACATATAGTCCACAAAATTTTAAATACACTTTGCTTATTACTGTGTTATTACCTGAATGATGCACAGCTGTGTTTTTTTGTTTAGTTATAGTTGTTCATGAGTGCCTAGTTTGTTCTGAACAGTTAAACTGCCTGCTGTTTTTCAGAAAAATCCTTCAGGTCCCACAAAATCTTTGGTTTTTTAGCATTTTTGTGTATTTGAACCGTTTCCAACAATAGCTGTATGATTTTGAGATCCATCTTTTCACACTGAGGACAACTGAAGGACTCATTACATGTTTCCCAGAAGACAAAATAAGTTACATTTACCCTGATCTTGTTTCCTTCTGGAGCATCAGTGAGTGTTTGAACCTTCTGTAATAGTTGCATATGAGTCCCTCAGTTGTCCTCAGTGTGAAAAAATGGATCTCAAAATCATACAGTCATTGTTGGAAAGGGTTAAAATACACAAAAATGATGAAAAACCAAAGAATTCGTGGGATCTGAAGGATTTTTCTGAAGAACAGCGGGCAGTTTAACTGTTCATGACAAACAAACTCATGAACAACTAACACTAAACAAAAAAACACATTCGGGTAACAACACAGTATTAAGAATCAAGTGCGTGTAAACTTTTGAACAGGTAATTTAACTATTATTTACTCTTGTGGACTAAATGAAAATGTCTTTTATGTGAAATATTTTATTTAGGTCAGTACTAAACAGAAAATAACATGCAGTTTGTATGATCCCTCTTATTTTGGTAAAATGATTAACATTTTGCAGATTCCGCAAGGTGTATGTAAACTTTTGACTTCAACTGTATATCACAAATGTTGCTTCTTTAACTCTAATCATGCTTTAAAATACTACTTGTTTGTTATCTAGTAGGGTCCAGTTAATGCATATTTTTATTTTAGAGTAAAAAACTAGTGATGCATGTGTTAAAAATGCTTTCAAAGCTCTGTTTTGTTTTTAAATAATTACTTTAAAGCACGCATAAAACTGAAAGCTGCTGTCTCTGCTGGCCTTTTGCTGTAAGTGCTGTAAGTTTTGGTGTAAGGGATTTTGTCATTATTATACACGAGGGAGTGAGAATGAGGTTAATTGATTTAATTATTTCCATAACAGTTCTGTTAATTAACTGCATGCAATTAAGACGTAATATTCAAGAATTGTGTTGAATTAGCTCATTCTAATTAATACATATTAACTAAATTTACCAAGAAGAGCCAAAATCTATTTTCTGAGTAAGCAAAAATCTAGAAAGAAATACAAGTTATAATGGAATATAAATAGTTGCATAAGAGGTCAAAACATGCCGCAGCTCCAAATATCAGCAAAGCGTCAGAGAATAGGCACAGGACTCTCTCTCAGCTCCTGTCGGATGAACGTATCACAGCTCCATTTGGAGTGCTCTGAAGAGGAACATCGTGTCCGTGTTAACAGGCGACGAGAGATATGGGGGCTTTTCTCCCCGAGCAGATAAACGAGAGGATGAGAGACAATTTGCAGGGACTCTGAGCACTTCAAGTTCTGGCAGCAGAGGTGAGAGCTTTCAGCTCCGGCGCGCCGCTCAAGCAAAGAGTGAGAAATCACAGCGCCGAATAAAAAGGTGTGATTCATTCGCTCATTACGTTGTCTGGAGGTTAAAGTGAAATCATTTTTCTCACGGAGACGGGGAGAGGGATGAGCACGCACGAGTTGCAAAGATAAAATCGCACTCACTTTAATGCACAAAGTTTGATGTGGCACCATTATAAACTGAAACCCATTTAATTCAGAAAGTGAAAACCCAAAACAACACAAGTGGTGTAAGGTATTCTGAGTGGTGTTAAGACTCCTATGATATTCTGCTCCCTAGATAAGGCTTTCTAGCACTTAAACTTTACCAAACTCCCTGAAAGACTTTTGAAAAGACCTGCAGCACTGATGCTCTTAATTGCACAGGCCACGTTCTCTCTCCACAGTTCCCTTCCAGGGGAAATGCTCAATAATCTGACACCCTGAGCGGGCAGTGCTGGCTTATTATCACAGGCCGCAGGCATGGTGACAAGCCTGGGGCGTGAGAGCACCTCTCCCATTTATTCCTATCACCGTCAGCTTCCTGTCAGAGAGCTGTCAGTCTTCCTGGAGAAACCTGCTCTAGTGCTGATAAACTCCACTTAAATGTTTAAGTGTGTGTGTGTGTGTGTGTGGGTGATTAAGTGAGTATATGTGTTGCTTGTTGTACATGAGTCAGAACTTTCTACAAAAATTATTAATAATATTTTAGTGGTTGTCACAGCCAATTTGAGACTAATATCAGCCAATATAAACATCAGTCAGTCAGTGTTTTTGTACGTGAAACAGTTTGGCAGAAGAACACAAATAATTAAATGGCTGTTCGGAATACAATATTCATATACTGCATACTGTGTGGTATACAGTGTATACTGCTTTCACATGATTAAATGACTCATTAAACGTTTAATTCAGCAAGTGGTGTGTGGTTATCGTATCACAATTTTAAAAAATCACTTTACATTCTCAACAAATATGTGCAATGTTTTATTAACCTGTCTAATAAGATAGAATAATGAATTAAAACTAGAATAACAGAATCAATTTACATTTTTTTTACTTGACCACAACAAAATAAATACAAAAAAAACTAGAATACAAACATAAATTAAAAATATATCAAAACTAGAGTACTAAAATGAAACTAATTATAAAACTAAAATACTAAAATAAAACGTAAACACACATCCACACACATATTATAAATGTAAATAAATATACATATTATAAATAAATAAATAAATAAATAATATTAATATTTTTATATTTTAAATTATATTTATAATTAAATATAATTATATTTTTTAATTTATTTATATAATTATAATAATTTATATTATATATAAATATAAATATTTTACATACAAATATTTTTTTTCTTAAATATATACACCACCAGTCAAAAGTTTTTGAATAGTAAGATTTTTAATGTTTTTTGACGGTCTTTTCTGCTCACCAAGCTTGCATTTATTTGATCCAAAGTACAGAAAAAAACTGTAATATTTTTACTATTTAAAATAACTTTTTTTTTTCTTGAATACATTTTAATATGTAATTTATTCCTGTGATTTTAAAGCTGAAATTTTAGCATTATTACTCCAAATCACATGATCCTTCAGAAATCATTCTAAAATTTTGATTTGCTGCTCAAAAAAACATTTATTATTATTATTATTATTATTATTATTATTATTATTATTGTGTTGAAAACAGCTCAATAGAAGTTTCTAGGTTTCTTAGATGAACAGAATATTTAGAGGAACAGAATTTATCTGAAATAGTAATCTTTTGTAACATTAAAAATGTCTCTATCATGTCTTCTATCACATCACTCAACTGTTTTAAATAATAATAATAATAATAATAAATGCTTTTTGAACAGCAAATCAAAATTTTAGAATGATTTCTGAAGGACCAAGTGACACTGAAGACTGGGGTAACGATCCTGAAATTTAGCTCTCAGGAATAAATTCAAAATATTTCATTTCAAAATGTATTCAAATAGAAAACAGCTATTTTAAATAGTAAAATATTTACAAATGTTACAGTTTTTGCTGTACTTTGGGTCAAATAAATGCAGGCAAGGTGAACAGAAGAGACTTCTTTAAAAAACATTAAAAATCTTTTAACTGGTGGTGTATATTAATAATAAATTCTACAATAAAAACTAAGAAAAACGAAACGAAATACTAAAAATCAAAACAATATTCAAATATTACTGATATCAGAATACTACAAAATAAAATCAGGCAGAGTAAATTGCATTATGGTATTCAGTGCCCTGGGCAGTGTACTTGGTTGAATATTGCACATTTCCTTACATAAAGTGTCCATACTGTATATTACGTAAATAGTAGTTGTATTACGTTAAATTCCAGTAGTGACTGAATAAACAGAAGTCTGTTGTCGCAAATCTGCCATGAATTCTGCGAATTCAAAATCATACAGCTGAAACGTTAATGCTTAAAATAAACGGCTGTCAATGACAACAATAGAAGATGATAACGACCTCTCATTCATTACAACCCATCTGTTTCTGACTAAAGGCCAAACACATGACCCTGTATAAACTCATACAGGACTCAACCTGTAATCATTCCACTTACTACAACACGCAAAGTATAACACACACCTCATCAACAAACACCTGGACCCATCCACAACTTTACTACCTCACCACCGCAACAGAAATCCCACCAGCTGTTCATTAGTACTCAACTAAATGGGATTAATTAGTGTGGGTTTTATTTTAATGCTCTTTGTTGCTCTCAAGGGGTTGGTAAAAGTCCAGATGTGTGCAAAAACATGCATGTCTTTAGAGTAAGTAGGCTTTACCTGTTCTAGGTAAAGACCGGTTTCCCCTGTCTATCCACAGCTGTTCACCACAGAGGTCAAAACCATAAAACTGCTGTCGTATCAGCCTATATCAACCATAATTTGCTCTCAAAACATAAATGTGTAAATCTCCCAAGATTGATTTCACTAAAACAACAACTATTGTCCAAATCTAGTACTTCATTTAAGAACCTCAGGAGTTTGTGATGTAAAACCTGGACCGGAGAAGGCGTACGTATTTGACATTAATACGTTTTGACATAATGAATGGATAAAATATCTTGTTTGGTGTCAGAAGACCACAGACCGCTGCAGCCAGGTACTTAAGAAACACACTAATGCCTCCGGACTCAAAACAACCTCAGATTCTTGATTTATAAAACTCGATGCATGAAATTCAAATGTTCCTTCAAATGTTTTATTGTGTTGAATGAAACGCAGGAACTGATTTGGCAGGGGTCATGTGAAAGCCCTTTGTTTTATATTTCTAAAGTCTGGCATGATACACTAAGGCGGTTTTAAATAAGACCAGCTGTGGTTTTGAGCTACAAATGTCAATGTGACACATGAACATTACATGCATAGCTCATTGCATACGCTGATGGCCTGTCTAGAGTGTTTGTAATCGGTCCAGAGCAAGAAGCCAAAGATTGGATGGGAAGAAACTACTGGTAGATGCCATAACCACACCAATAAAATATGGTAACCATGTCTTGAACACTGGGCTGGACATATAAAAGGAATAAAAAGAAAAATAAGAACATTAAAAGAACAAGAAGATTAATTCGTACAGGAATCCATTTCAATCAATGAATCACGTGACTGATTCAGTCTACATTTTCGTTTCAAAATGGCGAAAACTAACATCACTGGATATTACTGTTGGCCACTTAACATTTCTATCATAAAACAGTTGTCAAATGTAAAATTGCTGAACTATTTACATCTTACCTCGCACTTTTTACCTTTAAACACTGAAGCGTCGTGTCATATTCGGTAACTTTGAACTGTAATTGGCCATCTCAGTCGTTATGACATTGATGAGCGCTGTTAAGACGTCTGATATAAAAAAATGTAAAAATTAATAAATAAATAAAATAAAAAATATATACACTACCAGTCAAAAGTTTTTGAACAGTATAAATTTTATATACATTTTTAAATAAGTCTCTTCTGCTCACAGACCTACATTTATTTGATCCGAAGTACAGCAAAAACAGTATTTAAATATATATATATATATATATATGTGACCCTGGACCACAAAACCAGTCTTAAGTCACTGGGGTATTTTTGTAGCAATAGCCAAAAATACATTGTATGGGTCAAAATTATTTATTTTTCTTTTATGGCAAAAATCATTAGGAAATTAAGTAAAGACCATGTTCCATGAAGATATTTTGTCATATGATGTATAAATCTCAATTTTGAAAAAATGACCCTTATGACTGGTTTTGTGATCCAGGGTCACACACACACATATATATATATATATATATATATATATATATATATATATATATATACTATTTAAAATAACTGTTTTATATTTAAATTTATTTTAAAATGTATTTATTCCTGTGATTTCAAAGCTGAATTTTTAGCATCATTTTTGATGAATAGAAAGTTCAGAAGAACAGCATTTATCTGAAATATCTAAAATCTTTTGTAACATCATAAATGTTTATAATCATTTTATTGATCATTTTAAAGCATCCTTGCTAAATAAAAGTACTAATTTCTAAAAAAAAATTAGAATGATTTCTGAAGTATCATGTGACACTGAAGACTGGAGTAATGATGCTTAAAACTGAGCTTTGATCACATTTTAAAATATAAACAAAAGCAGTTATTTTAAATAGTAAAAATATTTCACAATATTACTGCTTTTGCTGTATTTTGGATCAAATAAATGCAGGATTGATGAGCATAAGAGTATTAAAGAGCATTACAAATTTTACTGTTCAAATACTTTTGACTGGTAGTATAGCTAATTGTTCTGATATTCTGTTATTAGCTGATAAACCTAATGCATTGCTGAGTGTTAAAGTTTCACTTTCAGTACAGTACAGTGTATCAGTTCACTGTGTGTATACCCAGACAGATTAGCTATTGACCAATTTAAAGTTTAAGAGACTTTTATACACTACGTTCTGTGAGTATATTTGCCAGAATGACAGACTGTAGAAAGGTTCTGTGGAGTCTTTAACTTACACAAAAAAGGTGCTGTAAAGGTTCTACAAGGATCACAACAGCTAGCTGACTGATATATATTTAGGTAACTTAATATTAATGTGTTAAACGTGATCAGATACTCCTCTATGACAGGCTTTTAAGCTTAAAACAGTGTTTTAAAACTGAAACGCACCTGGTTTTAAACGAACGCCAACATAACAACTCCATGGCCCTCTGTTGCCACCATGTGGCCTCTTGACCCACTGCAAGAAGCCACTGACGACCAGAAAATAAACTACCGTGAATAGTAAGAGTTTTTAAGTAAATGTTATAATCTGTTCTAGACAATAATAAATAAATAAACATGTATCATATTGATTTATTATTGTAATCTATACATATAATCTGTGTTTACCTTACAGTCAAAGATACATTTAACAGATCTTTTTTTTATGATGTTAAAAATATGTATGCATTTGAATTTTGTTTTGTTGTATAACATGTACATTATATGTATGACAAGTATTAATTTATATAGTTACCATACTTCCATTTGTTTTAAGTTGTAGTGACTTTGCAATTATTAATACAGTTGAAGTCAAAAGTTTACACAGAGAATCTGCAAAATGTTAGTTAGTTTAACAAAATAAAAGGGATCATACAAAATGCATTATTTTTTATGTAGTACTAACCTGAATAAGATATTTAACATAAAAGACGTTTACATATAGTCCACAAGAGAAAATAGTAGCTGAATTTATAAAAATGACCCTGTTCAAAAGTTCATATACACTTGATTCTTAATACTGTGTTGTTACCTGAATGATCCACAGCTGTGTTTTTTGTTTAGTGATAGTTGTTTGTGAGTCCCTTGTTTGTCCTGAACAGTTAAACTGCCTGCTGTTCTTCAGAAAAATCTTTCAGGTCTCACAAATTCTTTGGTTTTCAGCATTTTTGTGTATTTGAACCCTTTCCAACAATGACTGTATGATTTCGAGATCCATTTTTCACACTGAGGACAACTGAGGGACTCATATGCAACTATTACAGAAGGTTCAAACGCTCACTGATGATTCAAAAGGAAACGCAATGCATTGAGAGCCAGGGGGTGAAAACTTTTGGAATTTTAATATCAGGGTCAATTTAACTTGTTTTGTTATCTGGGAAACATGTCAGTATCTTCTGTAGCTTCTGAAGGGCAGTACTACATGAAAAAAATATGATATTTAGGCAAAATAAGAAAAATGTACACATCTTCATTCTGTTCACCCTTATTGCATTCTGCTTCCCTCTGAAGCATCAGTGAGCGTTTAAACCTTCTGTAATAGTTGTGTATGAGCCCCTCAACTGACCCACTTTTGACTGTCAAATGTAATGGTACAAAATGACAAAATGCACACGCAGTCACCCTAAAAAACAATTTATTGAGCAATCACAAAACAAAATAATGCAAGAGACACAAATAAGAACACTCTGCAAAACAAACAAGAGTTTTACATTTGCTTATATACAAAGTCAGCAACAGATCCATTGATTTTTCATGTGTGGATAGTCACATGAAAGAGAGTACACACCATCCTGTATAGTGTTTAGAGGCGGCACAGAGATAACCACATGAGGAAACAAGCTTTGGCCACAGACCTGCTGCATTTGGGTGAACGGAACCAACAACACACATCATGTCTGAATGAAAAACGCACAGAGGAAGTGAGAGATGTGAATGGTGAAGTTTGACCTCCATTCTTATATTACAAGGTTGCAGGAATGTCTCAATGTCAACATAATCACAAATTACAATTTTGTTCCAAGGCCTTGTAAAAATAAACAAAAATTGGGATTTCTGGGCACCCATTTGAGATACAAATGATTTGAAAAGAGAAAAGAAAAAAAATGAAAGAAAATGCATGTATCATATAATAAAGCCCTTTATAAACACTTTAAACAACATTCAATCTTGAGCAATTACATACAATTTTAAGTAGATCATAAATGCATTACAGCTCCATTATAACATAGTCCTGCCTGTTTTGTAGAAGCTTAAAAAACACAACATGAGGGGGGGGAAATGAGAACATGCCAGTGTTAGCACATATCTGAATCATTCCTTCCAAAAAAAAAAAAAAAAAAATCTAAATAATAATAATAATATTTTTTTTAAAAAGTGCATATATGAACTACTAAGCCAAAAGTGTATATCAAATTTATATAGAATTTATATAAATTGTTTGGCTTAGTAGTTTATATCCATAAGAACTGATTCTTAAAGTTCACTACTTAGTATTCATTCACTAACTAGTATTTGGATGAACAACAATTTGTTCTTATAACAGTATTTAATGCTAAACAGTCTGTAATCGATGCACCTATTAAGCCGTTTATGACAGAAGTGATGCTTCAGAAGGAAACACGATCCATTAAGAGCCAGGGGGTGAAAACTTTTGGAATTTTAAGATCAGGGTAAATTTAACTTATTTTGTCTTCTGGGAAACATGTAAGTATCTTTTGTAGCCTCTGAAGGGCAGTACTACATGAAAAAAATATAATATTTGGGCAAAATAAGAAAAATGTACACAACTTCATTCTGTTCAAAAGTTTTCATCCCCCGGCTCTTAATGCATTATGTTTCCCTCTGAAGCATCAGTGAGCATTTAAACCTTCTGTAATAGTTGCGTATGAATAGAACGCTTCTCAGTAACTGTAATTTTCTCATATACTTTAGATTTTTACACAAATATACAGTCAAACAAAAGCCTTTGATCTCAGGACTGAGTCCTAGGTTTTTAAGGATTCATCATTTAAAGAAAACCAAACATTTTAAAGATCAAATCTAAAGAAATCTTTAGAACTGCTTCATAAAACAAGCAAACGTTGGTTTTATACAACTCTCTCACCGCTCACTGTAGCTCATGACACCGCTGAGGTAGATTAGAGATGTAAGAACAGTCTGAAAACTACAGCAGAAAGTCCGTTCATCTCAGTCTTCAAGCAATGTGTCGGCGGAAACTACTAATTCATGAACATGTAATAATAAGTCATAAATAACAGATAAGACGACTGCAATGTTTTAGATGTAAAACTAATATTTAGAATACAGGAAGAAGAATTTGCAGCATTTAGGGGCTTGATCAGAATAAAGGACTTCAAGATAGCTAGTATTTGAGACATTGCGGGAAAAACCTGGAGTACTTTTTTGTTCATTCGCAAAGGAGTTTGAATCGTTTCACCCAAAAGCGAGACCCTCCACTTCCAGTATGTGAATCATCTTCCTCAAATAACTTAACATTTCGTTTTGTATGTTAACCAGTAAGGAATACATTTTAGCACAGCATATACAGTTGAAGTCAAAAGTTTTTGAACACTTTTTGAATTTGAAGTTCAGGACAAATTTAACTTATTTTGTTATCTAGGGAAACATCTTCCGAAGGGCAGTGCTAAATGAAAAAATATGATACTTAGGCAAAATAAGAAAAATGTACACATCTACATTCTGTTCAAAAGTTTTCACCCCTGGTTCTAAATGCATTGTGTGTTTTGTTTTTTTTTAAAGCATCAGTGAGCATTTGAACTTTCTGTAATAGTTGCATATGAGTCCCTCAGTGTGAAAAGACGGCTCTCAAAATCATACAGTCATTGTTGGAAAGGCTTCAAATATACAAAAATGCTGAAAAACCAAAAAATGTGTGGGACCTGAAGGATTTTACTACAGAACATCAGGCAGTTTAACTGTTCAGGACAAACAAGGGACTCATGAACAACTATCACTAAACAAAAAACAACAACACAGTATTAAGAATCAAGTGTATGTAAACTTTTGAACAGGGTCATTTTTATAAATTCAACTACTATTTTTTCTGGTGGAGTATATGTAAACGTCTTTTATGTGAAATATCTCATTCAGGTCAGTATTAAATAAAAAACAACATGCATTTTGTATGATCCGTCTTATTTTTGGTAAAATAATTTACATTTTGCAGATTCTGCAAGGTGGATGTAAACTTTTGACTTCAACTGCACTTTAGCAATCAGACAATTTCCAACAGTCCAATAATCAGTGCTAATGTAATAATAATGGCACCTACTGTAAGTTTAGACTAGCTGTTTGTTCTTATATACTATATCCATTTCTGGGCTTTAAAAATGTGAGTATCTGCAAAAGGCACTTAACTTAATGCTCACTAATTTACTAATGTAAATGCCAAAATGTCCATCAGCGGCACAAAGTCCACACTGGCATACACAGGATCCCGTAGAGGACAGTTTTCATAATTGAGATGTTTTATGCAGTACATAAAGCATGCCCATGAGCTCTGGGTCATGAATATTAATGAGCTGGGCTTTGTTATTGTAATGAAGCTCAAGTAGGAAAAGATTTAGACAGATGATCTGAAACATGGGGAGACACATCATAAAATCATCTTGACTCATGAATATTAATTAGGGACCATCAGATAGTAGAACGTCCAGATTTGCTGAAAGCCAGATATTAGTAAACGTCTAGTCATCCAGATACAATTCAACTCTGAACCCAAGCAAATATAAAATATGATTATATTACGGTTAATTTTTTTAAATAACAGATGCTCCACACACAGATTAAAAGAAAAACAAGAGCTGAACATGAACTTCAGTTTAAAAGTTCAGGGGTCAGTAAGATTTCTTGATGTTTTTGAAAAAAGTCTCTTATGCTCACCAAGGCTGTATTTATTTGACAAAAAAATACAGTAAAAACAGAAAATATTCTTACAATTTAAAACAAATATCTTCTATTTAAATATATCTTAAAATGTAATTTATTCCTGTGATGCAAAGCTGAATTTTCAGCATCATTACTCCAGTCTTCAGTGTCACATGATCCTTTAGAAATCATTCTAATATGCTGATTTGCTGCTCAAGAATTTATTATCATCAATGTTGCTTAATATTTTTGTGGAAAACATGACACATGACAGAACAGAAAGTTCAACTAGAGCATTTTTTATCTTTACTGTTACTTTTGAACAATTTAATGCATCCTTCGTGAAAATAAGTATTTAAAAAAAAATCTTACTGTCCCCAAACGTTTGAAAAGTAGTATACATTTAAAATGCATTGAAGCCCTAAATGCACAATACTAGCTACTCAAATGTTCATTGCAACTACTCTTTGTGATAAAATGCTTTATCACAATAAATTATATAAAAATAATACAAAACTGTTAAACTAAATAGACCAAAAGAAAACCCCAAACAATAGCACAATCTTATTTCACAGGATAAGAAGGCAAACCCCCTAACTGATTCATATCACTTTGTAAATGGTCAAAAGAGGTTTTCATCAACAAAACTGACCAAAAGGTAGCAATCATTAGGAGTCTGAGGCCCACCGATGAAGAAGCTTTACTGACAGTCTGTGTGTAATAGAGAATGAATGAGAGGGGCAGCTACTGGACAGACAGATGCGGCTGAGAGGGACTGCGTCACTGGTCACAGGAAGGGCCGGCCGGTCTGAAGAGCGCTGGGCTGAGCTGGGAGCTGGAACAAGGGCAGGACTGGGCTTACGGGTAGGACGGGGTTTGTTCTCAACTTCTCCGAGACTTTGAATGCTGGATCAACCACTGCAATGTGATATCTGGAAGGAAGTGATTAATAATAATTATGTTTTTATAACATCTTTCGGATTTACTACAAAACATTGCACCTGTTTGACAGCAATTCAAAAGTACAAAATGTTGCATGCACAAAAAAAAAAAAAAAAAAAAAAAAAAAAAAAAAAAAAAAAGGTATTGTAATATGGAGCTAAGGTCAAAAGTTTATATACACCTTGCAGAATCTGCATAATGGCAATTATTTGACCAAAATAGCAGGAATCATACAAAATGCATGATATTTTTATATTTAGTACTGACCTGAATAAGATATTTCACATAAAAGACATTTACATATAGTTCACAAGAATTAGTTAGATTTATAAAAAAATGACCCAGTTCAAAAGTTTACATACACTTGATTCTTAATACTGTTTTTTTGTGTAGTGATAGTTGTTCACGAGTCCCTTGTTTGTCCTGAACAGTTAAACTGCCCGCTGTTCATCAGAAAAATCCAAGAGGTTCCACAAATTCTTTAGTTTTTGAGCTTTTCTGTGTTTTTGAACCCTTTCCAACAATGACTAAATGATTTTGAGATCCATCTTTTCACACTGAGGACAACTGAAGGACTCATATGCATATGCAACTACTACAGAAGGTTCAAACACTCACTGAATTTGAAGATTGGGGTAAATTTAACTTATTTTGTCTTCTGGGAAACATGTAAGCATCTTCTGCAGCTTCTGAAGGGCAGTACTAAATAAAAAAAATATATGATATTTGGGAAAAAAAAAAAAAAAAAAGTACACATCTACATTCTGTTCAAAAGTTTTCACCCCCAGCACTTATTGCATCATTTTTCCTTCTGAAACATCAGTGAGTGTTTTTTTGTGGAGCCTAAAGGATTTTTCTTAAGAGCAGACAGTTTAACTGTTCAGGATAAACAAGGGACTCATGCACAACTATCACTAAACAACAACAAAAAACCTCAGCTGCAGCAGATGTCACACACTGCAGCTTAAAAATACAAATAAGAACAATTATTGCTGATTTCTTGCATGTTCACTCATTTTTCATCAAGCTTGAGCACCAGTGTGCTGCAGGGATGATGTGTTTTTGTAGGCCAACCCAGAAGTCATCACACTGTTTTCCTCAATAAAAAGCCAATAGGATTTTTCCACTGACCTTTGGATTATTACCCAAATAGGCTCTTTGACCTTCAAAAGTTTTTGATTTCTCCATGGTTTTTGTTAAAAACATCACAAATGAATGCCTGAAAGTTTTGAAGCCTAAATACAATTTCCAGCAGTAAAAAGTTAGTTAGGCTATAAACAAACTACGCCAGACACATCACCACCATTAAGCTTCAAACAAACAACTCTTTATTTAAAATGTACACTTTAAAATTTTGAGTTAGAATAGTTTGTATCGGGAGTATAAACACCATGAGGCTTTAAAACCAGACTTGTGAGTATTTCAGTTTTCCTGTTTAGGCATTTATTAATTTGTTAGCACCCAGACTTTAAAAGACAAGCAAATCTTAAAATAAAATCAATTAACCTGTCAATGGCTTAAGCAACTATGCTAATTCACTTTCTTATATGCAGCTATTTGATGACATAAGTGTTACTAAATGAATAATTATATGACACTTGAATGAGTGCAAACAGTGATGCCTGTAACAACATAAAACTGTCATCACTAACAGGTGAACAATGTCTCACGAAAACTGTTTTACGCCTTTAAAATGTTCCGCAAATTTGGTTATGTGTCATAGTTTGGCAACAGAAAGACATATTGGCTTCCCAGGAAAACATATTGGCTTTTCTTTGCTAATTTGCTGCTTGTAAAGCTAATAACAACAGTGAGTAATGTAGTGTAACAAATGCAAATGGCCGGCTTCTTAGCGGAAATGAAGATGAAATCACAGTCACCACAACTGTAATGCATTGGTGAAAAAAACAAAGGCTTAAAAGGAACAAAACAACTCTCAACCGCTGCGATGTGAATGAGTCACAGTGAGGTGGTTCATGAGTCATTTGAATCAGTATTAGCGGCTGAAGTAAACATACTTGAACTCCAGCAGGCCTCTTTCTCTCTTTTTATTTATTTATTTTTTTTGCAGTACTGAATGCACATAATGAGTCTCTCATTCTCACTTTTTCAAGAAATTTGAGAATTGCTTTTCCAATATTGCAAATAATAAATGGAGGATGTTAAATATTATGTCCAATCATTTACTGTATTATACTGTCAATAAAACAGATTGTAATAAGTCACTTATATACCTCAGTTTTATAGTTATTATTAATTAAATACATGTGAGGAATTAAAGGTTGGATGCCACACACGTTTTCTGCAGAGTAGGTAGTGGAATTTTCACAACGAAAATTGATTCACATGAATACAGCGATTGGCCACGGCACATTAAAGAGCTTGAAAAACACATTATTGTAAGACACATAGTTTGTATTTCAATATAAAACTTATTTTTAAAGCTGAGACTTTGTTTTATACTTAAAGTACCAAAAGCACAAAGCTTATTGCTATTGGGGGGCTGGCTCACTACAAATAATGAATGTAATCGAATTTCCAAGCATACGGTCCCTGCGAGTATAACACATGGTATGATTTCTGCTAATAATCCCACTAATATTTGTAGTATTAAAAAGGGTTAAATACGCTACAGCTCCTCCCAAAGGAATGTTGATTGGGTGTGTGAGCTGATGTTAAGATAAAAAGTTGTTCCTGTTCAGTCTGTTAATAAATATCATATTCTTGATATTAGGGTTTTTCCACGAGTCCTTAAAATTGACTCTTCATCATCCCAGTGAGATGTTGCGGCCGCTCGGACACAACAACATTGAAATAAATTCCGGAGGCCTAGCAACTTCTCCCAGTGCTCTCAATCCAGGCCATTTGCATGTTAAAAATGCATGTTATAAATTTCTACGATTTAAATTCTCGAAACATTTTGCCTTTATTCTCGTAGTATTTCAACTTCATTCTTGCAGAATTTCAACTTTATTCGCGCAGTATTTCATTTTTTTTCTTGTAGTATTTTGACTTTACTCTCATTTACTCTCACAGTATTTCGACCTTACTCTTGCAGTATTTCAATTTTATTCTCGCAGTATTTCGACTTTACTTTCATAGTATTTCGACTTTACTCTCGTAGTAATTCAACTTTACTCTTGTAGCGACTTTAATCTTGCAGTATTACGACTTTATTCTCGTAGTATTTAAATTTTTATTTGCGTAGTATTTCGATTTTATTCTCATAGTATTTCGACTTTACTCTCGCAGTATTACGACTTTATTCTTGTAGTATTTCGACTTTATTCTTGTAGTATTTCAATTTTTATTTGTGTAGTATTTCGACTTTACTCTCGCAGTATTACGACTTTATTCTCGTAGTATTTAAATTTTTATTCTCGCAGTATTATGGTTTTACTCTCGCAGTATTTACATTTTTATTCTCGTAGCATTTCGACTTTACTCCTAGTATTTCGACTTCTCTCGCAGTATTACGACTTGATTCTCTCGCAGTATTACAACTATATTTTTGCAGTATTACGACTTTATTCTTGTAGTATTTCAACTTTATTCTCGTAGTATTTCAATTTTTATTTGTGTAGTATTTCGACTTTACTCTCGCAGTATTACGACTTTATTCTCGTAGTATTTAAATTTTTACTCTCGCAGTATTTACATTTTTATTCTTGTAGCATTTCGACTTTACTCGTAGTATTTCGACTTCTCTCGCAGTATTACAACTATATTTTTGCAGTATTATGACTTTATTCTCGCAGTATGACCACTTTATTCTCGTAACCTTACATTTATTTTAACATGGCACCGCCGTATTTTCCAAATTAAGCTAATACACAATGAAAAAAAAGCTTTCACCATGAATAACATCATGTGTGTGTGACAATCAAAAATACCATAAAACTAGAGTTCTACAGTCATGTTTACTGCCACAATTCCAGAGTCTTATGTGTGCTATGCAGTCGCTAGGATGTTTTAATTAACCAAACAACACAGTTTTACATTTGGATGTGTATAAAACGCAAAAATTCTCACCTATATTGTCTTTCTCTTTGCATGAAATAGAGTAGCAGCATATCTCTCTGTCTTGAATGGCAGACAGGTTCCTGTGGAAAAGGGAAATAAAAAAATGACAAAAACCATTAATCATTTTTTGAAAGTAGCCTCAGATGAACTCTGGGTATGGTCACCCGACTGTGGAAATGTCACAAAATCCCAGAAAACAGAAGACATAAGAAGACAGAACTAGCACAGTGTATTTTGGAATTTAAATAGTCTTTCACTATCATGGCCCCAAACTTGTTAATCAAACAAGCACTTGAAGAAAGATCAAGTAATGCAAAAACAAAGTCTTACATCTTTTCAATTAGTTGTTTCTCATCTAGTGCGCTGGGAAGGTCTCTTTTGTTGCCAAGGACAAGTACCTGTGAAAGATAAAGTAACAATAAATCACCCAAAATGCACTTCTTGAATTGTTTTAAACCTCTTTAGGTTTAAACTGCATGTTTCACATTGGCACTTTCATTTCCAGCGCTTAAAGATTTATGTTATTGGGTGTTGGTTCTACATCAGATCGTGATAAAGCTGTCTTTTTAAATCGTTCGCTTTAGCAAACTGCCAAAGTCCCATCACTCCCTACAGACAGATAATCAATGAGCGATCTGTTTCCTCTGCTGAAGATAAGACCTATAATGCCCCCAGTGAGGACATCTCGGACCACAGGAGCTGACGTTAGAAATGCTTAGTCATGCTCCTTAAATACAACGCAGCAGCTGGGGAAAGATCTGGAAAAGGTGTGGTCTGATAGATAGACTTGATTTTCTGTTGTTTTAGTAAATTCAGCAGTAATAAAACAGCACAATGTATTAATAAGAGACCGTTTGTTTGTTTTTAACACCATGCCAGCTTTAGTGGCTTTTTCGTGGCAAGAAAAATTTATGGCTAAATTATAACAGGTTTTTAATAAACAGTCCTCCATTAACAGCACAAGGAGAAATGATCAGCTTCAGTAATAAAACAGAATTCTTCTCACAGGAATGCCTTGCAGCTGTGGTTTGTCTAACAAGTTGTGTAGCTCGTTTCTGGAGGCTTCAACCTTTTCACGATCTGCGGCGTCAACCATATACCTGAAAACACCAACAGAGTACTTAATGCAGTTGTTGATAATGTAAACACTAAAACATCATGTAAGGGATAATATATAGTCAGCCAGACGTTTTTGCAGAATAAACACAGATAGGGTGATAAGGACCCCAAACATGAAGCAGAGTGGTCTTGAGTCACCATGATGGGGTTTATTTTGTGATAATGCCTGATTGATTGTACATCATACCACTTATTACACAGCTACTTATCAAAAAAGTAAATAAATGAACAAGAAATACTCATTATTATATAATTTCTTCTATAATAGCTTATATCTTGAGCTAAGAAAAACTTACAACACAGAAAACAAAGGAACAAAATGAACACTGAAACAATGTCTATTTATTTACTGATTATATACTACCATTGAAAAAAAAAATGAAATGAATACTTTTACTCAGTAAGTATTCATTAAAGGCATTTAGATTTTTATGTATTTGTTGTTAAAAACATGATAATTTTTTCAGGGTTCTTTGATAAATAAAGGTTAAAAAGAACAGCGCTTTTTTTTTTTTTTTTTTTTTTTTTTTTTTTTCTTTGTAACATTGTTACAAAGAAAAAAAAAAAAAAAAAAAAAAAAGCGCTGTTCTTTTTAACCTTTATTTATGAAAAAACCCTGAAAAAATTATCATGTTTTCAACAACAAATACATAAAAATCTATACATTAATAGTAAGAAATGTTTCTTGAGCAGCAAATATTAATATTAATAGTATGATTTTTTTGAAGAATAATGTGACATTGAAGACTGGACTAATGATGCTAAAAATTTCAGCTTTGATATAACAGGAATAAATTACATTTTAAAATAGAAAAGGTTAATTTTAAATTTTAATAATAATTAACAATATTACTTTTATTATCAAATAAATGCAACCTCTGTGCTCATAACACTAACTGACTGAATAAATATATTATAACTTACAAACCCCAAACTTCTGAACAGTAGTGTATATTAGTTTATTTCTAATGAGCAATCATAGTTACCTTTTTCTACAGACTGACTACCAAACAATATTTAATTTAAGTTCTTTCTTTTATTTAGCTCTTAGATGCACTGGTCATTAAGATGGGCATTATGCAAAAATATCCAACCACTCAATGCCACTGACCAATCAGAATCAAGCATCGCAGAGGGCAGTAAAATAAACCATTCAGGTCTCTGAGGGGATAAAAAGCCGATACTATACTCACACAATAGCATTGACGCCCCGGCAGTATCGCTCCCACATGCTCCTGAACCGCGGCTGCCCGCCTATATCCCAAATCTATGTGAAAACAGCATATTTCATATTTGCTACAGGGTTGAATCATTCTGACATGATGGCAAGCACTTATGATGCATATCTGAATCCAGGAAAACCACCCTTGACGCAGAAGAATAATCAGTGTAGATGAGACTTACTTTTATTGTTACGTTGCCTTTGGTGACTTTCCTCATGTTGAAGCCAACTGTAGGGATCATGTCTTCATTGAACTGACCAGACTTGTGAAAGAGAAACATGTGGATGGTTTCAATAACATGAATTAAACAAACCTGCATGTGAAGGTTTAAAAAATGTTTACGCAATCTAACAGGGACAAAATAACAGCACACAAGAGGAAGCCAACATTAAAATAACCCAAACAACTCGCACAAGCAGGTCGTAGGGAGTTTTGGTAATAGTGACGGAAATGGTTGTCAAAATAACCCAGAAAGTTTCGTGTTTCATAATTTAGTAAATTCTGCACAAGGTGCCATGTGGCTTTGAAAATTAGTCATTTTTAGGTGAAAAGGGAGAAGCAAGATCTTCCCTTAAATATATGATTATAACTATGCCAGTTCATTGAGTGAGATGTTCTCTGTTGCAAAACTCTATCATTTATAATGACAGAAATCTGAAAGAGCTTCACTAGCTTCATGGTCATGGTACAAAACAACTATATGTAACTGCATGTTGATCTGCATATGAAGATCTTCAAAGCATTAAATCAAAAAGACTTCTTCTGCATTTCTTGCAGGACTTCTCTATTTCTTGTGTTTTGTGGTTTACAATACAAGCAAAGCATCGTAAAACATGACCATAAATAATTCACTTAAACTAGAAAAACACCTGTGAGCTGCTGAAACTGAACGAGACGTTTCTCTTTTCCCCTTTGAAATCAAATCATTGTGTGAAGTTGTTAGAAACCCAAGGTTTGTGAACTCTGTGCTGCATTGCAGAAGCATCTATGAGAAGGAAAAGGGCAACTCTCATGATTCAAGAACCCCCACTGGGACAGTAAGTTGAACTTGGGCAATTTGCTTAATATCAGATTCAGGCTGCTATACTCAGAGGCCTTTTAAAATATAGGTCACAATGAGGTTTCTTTTCAGGTTTAGCTATGGATTTCACAAATCCATTATTGTGACAAGCTTACAACTGAGTAACTTTAGATGCTAAACACTTACAAAGCCACAATGAACCAGCACTGACATGTCAAAAACACTTAAAGGAGATTAGAAAACAAGATCTGCTCTGAGTCAGATGCATCCATAAAGGGAAGGGTGTTTTCACGTGATCATGTAATCTGAAGGCAATCAAAAAAAAAAAAACACATCTGGCACCTGGAATGAAACCCATAATACCAAATTACTGTCTAATTTTGTAATACCATAATACATTATGTATATCACAATATATATACAAAATAATACTGGCTTTATTAATCTAATTACGTAGAGTTTAAGAGCTAAAATACACTAGGGCATCACCTCCACCCTAAAAGTCATCAGCCTCCTCTAACCTGCAGAAACTAGCAATTCATATTTCATACACAAGCTAAAACATCAAGCAGTCCATGGAAAACATCACACCCATGTTCATAAGAGAACACTGCTCACATAACCAGGTTTTAAAGCATCTGTTCTCCACCCCCAGCAGGCGATGACATGACAACAGTTGAAACTGTGAGGAATGAAAGCAGACTTACAGCTATCACGTTAACAAAAGTGGTTTTTCCAGAGTACTGCAGTCCCACCAGTGTCAGCTCCATCTCTTCCTTCCAGAAGAGCGACCTGATCCAGTCCAGGAGCCGGTGGATGAGGGCCAACATCTCTGCGCTGCGCTGCTGGATGAACTCTGATGGTCTGGATGAGGCAGGGCAGATTCTGTTCCTGCTGGAGAAATCGAAGAGAAAGAGGAAGCAGGCTGAGGTCAGGTGACAACAAATGACGCACAATAAACGCGCCGCACCGCGCCGCGCCGCCAATGACCGGACAAACGTCGTTCAAAATAAAAGTCGGCCACGCATCTCTTAAATGTCTTAAGTAAGAGTAACAGTAAGATTTTTAATGTGTTGTACAGAAGTCTCTTCTGCCCACCAAGCCTGCATTTATTTGATCCAAAGTACAGCAAAATCAGTACCATTCTGAAATATGTTGACTATTTAAAATAACGGCTTTTATTTGCATATATTTTAAAATGTAATTTATGATGCAAAGCTGAATCATCAGCATCATTACTCCAGTCTTCAGTATCACATGATCCTTCAGAAATCATTCTAATATGCTGATTTGTTGTTCAAAAAATATTTATTATTATTATTATCAATATTTAAAACAACTGAGTAAATTTTCTTCAGTATTCTTCAATGAACAGAAAGATCCAAAAATTGCATTTATGTGAAATAAAAAGCTTTTGCGACATTATAAACTATACCAATCAAAAGTTCTATTTCAGATAAATGCTGTTCTTCTGAACTTTCTATTTATCAAAGAAACCTGAAAAATTCTACTCAGCTGTTTCAACATAATAATAAATAATAATAATAATTAACAATATTTTAATTAATAATATTTTAATATTTTTTGAGAAGCAAATCAGAATATTACAATGATTTCTGAAGGATCATGTGACTGGAGTAATGATGCTGAAAATTTCTTAAATATATTCAAAAACAAAACAGTTATTTTAAATAGTAAAAATATTTCACAATTTTACTGTTTTTTGCTGTGCTTTGGATCAAATAAATGCAGGCTTGGTGAGCAGAAGAGACTTCTTTAAAAAACATTAAAAATCTCACTGTTCAAAAACTTTTGACTAGTAGTGTAGGTTAATTAAAAACAAGAAAAGTGACAGATTATTGAAATACTATGATGATTGTTTTGGTAATACAACTGATGCATAAGGTTTTCTTTTATATGTGTTTATGTTGTTATTTTTGTTGTTGTTATTTGTCTTTAATTCTGTATTTAATTTTGTATGTGAAACATTATAAGATTTGATGTTTTTTTCTTTGTTTGTCCTGTAGAGGTTCTGTCTGTTCTGTTTTTGATCTGTTTATTGTTTGATGCATACAAAAAAACTAAGCGAGTAAATAAATAAATAAATAAATACACACTTGGGAATTATTTTTGCATCAATGTAACATGCAAGCTTTGTATTACTTTGCTTGCATAACAAGAAAATGTCCAAATGTGCTATTAATAAACAAGTAATCAAACAATCAATAAACATTAGGCAAACTTATTATACAAAATAATAATAATAATTTAGTTTGTTGCTTGTTTATAACCAAGCAAGCAAATAAATACATGATAAATAAATATTTGATATGTTTACGGTAGGAAATTTACAACATATCTTTATGGAACATTAAGTTTACTTAATATCCTAAAGATTTTTGGCTTAAAAGAAAAATAGATCATTTTAACCGATACAATGTATTGTTGGCTATTGCTACAAATATACCCATGCTACTTATGACTGGTTTTGTGGTACAGGGTCACAAATAATACGTTTTAAATAATTCAATACAATTAAAATAAGAAGTAAACGGACATGGAATACTGTCAAGCACACAAATAAGAAAAAAATATGTAGATTGTTGTAAATATAGCAATATATACAAGTTGGATAAAACACCTGGCTATGTACTGAAATGCTTTGAAAGTCTTCTGGCAGGCTATAGACTCTGTAAATAAATACAGTTAAGAAAGAAAGAAAGGATAAGTAAATACACAAAGAATCTTTTGGACAATAACCATTTTACACTTAATTAAAAACGAGATGTAAAGTTCGTTGCAGTTCATCAACATTCCGCACGGTGGCGCTAAAAGCTTTAGAATAGAAAGATGAGCCCTTCGTGTCCTAACAGGACCTTGTACTTGTTGCTGCAAGCAGTCTGTCGTATGCAAATTTACAAATAGGTTTTTTTTTTGCAAACCTACTGTTACGTAATCCGTCAAAAGTATTATCTATAATTGACACTGTCATTTTTTTATTACAGTTTTTTGTTTGGTTTTAGAAACGAATCAAAATGTTTGTTTGTTTGCTTGTTTATTTATTTGTTTATTGCTCGCATTTGGATAAGAGCTCCACACTAGTTAAGACACGAAATCTTATCATCCTGTTTTGGTACAGTACATAGTCCATAATTAGTTTTACAAACAAAAT
The DNA here is from genome assembly GCF_022985175.1 of Labeo rohita. Lineage (NCBI taxonomy): Eukaryota > Metazoa > Chordata > Actinopteri > Cypriniformes > Cyprinidae > Labeo > Labeo rohita. The sequence goes on along the minus strand of NC_066879.1, from coordinate 18,513,086 downwards.
GCTAATAATAAGAATACGTATTATCTCTAAAACACAGTTTTAATGTATTGCTTAATTGTATATTTATAGACGATATTTATTATTTGCAAATAACATACTATCGCTGTTGCTTCATAATCATTAATTGTGAAGTCTGTATTGCACGCAGGATGTGTGACATGTGACCGAACATGTTTTGGCTCAGAGAGCGCGGCCTACCGTGTGGCTCTACATGTGATCTGCAGGTCCGGCGTGATTACACGCTTCCCAGCGGGGCGGAGGAGCGAAACTGCACTGGATCGAGCACACAGCCAGACACGCGGGAAGTCTTAACCTAATTCAACAGCTAACGAGCATTAGAAAAGGACCTGATTCATGTAAGACATTAGGCAAATCCTGTAACAATAATCAGTTATGTTCTCAATTTTGTTTTGGGTTATAAAGTATTTTTTGTAAAAAGTGCGACCTTACCGAAATGCATGGACTTTAGTTAGGAGGTGTGAGGCTGGAATATTTGTAACCTGACTCTTATCATACTGTGTGTCTAAAGGATTTGCATAGACAGTGCAAGTTTATGGGTTATGTAAGTGTTATATAAGGACGAATGTGATGGGAAAAACAGCAAGGTTGTTTTTTTGTTTTTTTTTTCAACTAAATATGTTCTCAAACACAGACTCAGACATGATTTCCACAGGAAAAAAAGCTTTATTAATACTTTTTCTTTAATGTATGTCAACAATACTTTAGACAAAATATATACATCAAGCAACCTTCTCTTAGGTCCCAAAATAAAAAGTAAGTACCTCTTCCTATACAAAACTAATATATTGTTTTAACATTACATTCACTTTCTTTTGCTTCTATGTAGAATCCAGGATTAAAAACATAGATATCCATCCGCCATCATGTTTACTGCTTTAAACAGGTAAAGGCAACAGCATGTCCTAATTTGACCAGAAATGAACACAGAACATGATGCAGATCAAGTCTAGGTCCAAAGCTATGTACACAATCTCATGGCATACAGCACTCGGCTGTCTAAAACTCGTATGCATGGGGTCACGTATCAAAAATACAGATGTACAAGGAGTATAAACAAAATAATTACACAACGCAGTTACCTCACAACAACTTCACCTACGTGCACAAATGGATGACAAACTCAAAAGCTACAGCGGAGATGTGGTTACATCACTCTCGTGGTTACACGAGCGTCACGCCGGTGGTGTCTCAGGTGAGCGCGAGATGAGAAACGTGCACGCGCTCGTGTGCTTCGCTCAACCTGAAGCGAAGACCTTTATTTGGTAGCATTCTAGTCTAACAGGACGGTTCTTATCGGTTAAAGCAGTCACAGAAGCAGAAGAGAGTGGCGCTTCCTGATCGAGCGTCCACGGCACAGAGAAATGTCCAAAAAGCAGCATCTACAGGGGTGATGTTTTATTACAAAAATGACTTTTTCGGTTACATTCAACAAATGAAAAGGTGCTTGTGCAAAGGGCAAAGTCCTTGTCGTTGGGGGACCGTCTGCACATCACATTCTAGGTTATTGTTTTCGACTTAAACATTCGGCGTAAGTGCAGAGAGCAGCCGTTTGCCCACCCCAGGTCTTTAAACACGAAGGACAGAGCTCACTGTCCTCATTTTGACCTTCTTCACAGTGTCTCACAGTGCTTTGCACGGGGCCTCCTTTACCCGTCTGCGTCCACGCGGACCGTTCCATCTCTGGGTGTGTGTCTGCTGGTTGTGAAGGGAGTCGATAAGAGTGTGTGAGAGTGTCTCTGCGGTTGGAGGGAGGCCGTCGTACGTCTGAGAGGGCGTACTCGAGGGCGCTTCTTTGAACTTTGCCTTTGCGCCCTCTTCAACCGAACCCTCTTCGGGAGCTTATTCAGCAGGGAAGTCCACTCTCAAGACCAAAACATTCAGAGAGCGGGCTACTGGTGGACCCCAGAGCGAGTCCTCAGTCTTTGGTTTCCAGGTTTAATGGGGGAACTTGTTTCAGGGCCTGTAGGAGGGCGGGAGAGTCCATGGAGGTCGGGGTGGTGGAGACGGGGGAGCCCACTCTCGACGACATGACCAGGGACGAGGGGAGCTTCTCGGGGGACATGCCCGCCGGGGAGCCGCCGAGGCCTGGGTACAATACGGGCATGGCTCCCGGGTACCAACACTTCTCCAGCATGGGCAAGTACGCGGCGGCTGCTCCGGGCGGAAAGAGGTAGAAGGGCATGCAAAGGGGCTGGTGTGGAGAAAAGCTCATGTAGGGGCTGTGGCCGCCAACTACGTCATGAGATTCATCCTCCGATGAGTCGGACCTCTGCCGCTTGGCCTGCGGCTCATCCAGCTCTTCTTTAATGCTGCCGCCATACTTGAGATCTCCAACGTCTTTGCCGTAGTAGATCGCCCGCTGGGCTTTCAGTTCCCGCTTTTCGAGCTCGCCACCGTAGCCGCTGTCGGTATCCGTATCGCTACCGCTTTGCTCGCTGCTGTGGGGGTAAGTCCTTTGAATGACTGGCACGCAGTTCTTAGCATGGCCCTCTACCACTTTCGGCTGCGGGCTTGCAGGTTTCTCTCTGCTTTCTTGAACTTTGGGAGTGGGCTCGTCCAGGCGAGGGCTTGGTGGGCTTTGGATGAGCTCAGACGCCACTTTTTGCAAATGGTTGATTATGTGAGTGGGCGTCAGGTCACGCACGGTCTCCTGGTTGGCCAGCAACTGCAGGACCTCCTTGGCACACAAGTGGAACCCGGAACGGAACATCTCCTCGCTGTTGTCCGAATTGCCCTGTTCACCTGCAATAAAATCATTATGGTTAGAAGCTATTCTGTCCCAACTGTGTTGCATAAGCATGTCTCAATTTATTTATTTTGTAATGGACAAATGAATGGGGAGGGGAGGGGAGGGGAGGGGAGGGGAGGGGAGCAGGGGAGGGGAGCAGGGGAGGGGAGGTGAAAAGTTCAGGAGAGCTGCTTCCGGAGATACGGTCGTACTTTTAGTGCACCATCGAAAACTCACCGATTTGCATTCCATTCTGCAAGGAAATGATCTTCTGTTGCTGCTGCTCCAGCAGGTTGTTAAGAGCTTTCACATGCTTGAGCGTGAGCTCCAACACAACAGCCTTCTCCAAGTGTCCCAGAGTCTAAAACAGGAAGAACCCAGATAAGCATGTTGATCTTTCTTATGTAACGCTCTCCGCTGCGGCTCAGAGAGGACAAACCTGCGCCGAGCAGGAATGAAGACACTCCTCTCCGCTCACCAGTGCACCCACATGTGCAAGCAATATTCAAATACTCGAAATGACTTGCTAACATGCCTTGCTGACATGTGAATAATTAACTAAAGCCAAATTCAGGATATGGAGTACTGAAAGCACTTAAATTATGTTAAAGCACATTATAGGAGGGTGACTAATCCGAAAGCAGGACAAACATGATTTATTCATGATCAACAAGCAGGTGGCGCTTTACACTACAACATAGTGAGGTGAGCCCATCCACTCCCATATTACTTACAGTGAGTTTAAGGTGTTCGGGCAGCAAATCCTTCAACTGCGCGATGCACTCGTTTATTCTGTCTCTCCTTTTCTTCTCGATCAATCGATGAGGCAGTTTGTATGTATCCTGGGGGTTTGTCATTAAAAATTTCTATTAATTCCCATGCGAGAAAAAAACATCAATAACTAAAGAAATGAAACATTTTGCAGATTAAATTTTGTTTAAAAACTAAAAGAAATTTATATTCAACAAAAATAACATGCGTAATCAAATTCGTGCGTAATTGCGCATTTCGTACCTTACTGTCCTCACTGCGCTTCATTCCCCGCCGGGGCTTATACACGTACATAGGAAAGTCCATTCTATAAAATACAACAAAATACAAGCAATAAGACATCTAGCTCTGTGGAAAGCATTCAGAGACAAAAATACGCAGCTTCTGGAGACTTACCCTTGCATGTCCGACATATCCACCGAGCCGTGTTTGGCCATACATGGAGGAGGCTGAGCACTGGTAATCCTTTCCATTTTACCCTAGTAATATGTCTTAGGGTAGATTTAATAAAAAATATATGTGTGTATATAAAAAATAAAAAGCAGATCCGTTACTCTCTCATAAAAGTCCACATGTATTTCCCTCGAATAAAGTAGTTTTGCTTCCAGATATGGTGTCTCAAAACTAGGACGCTGAAGTGGATGTTGTTGTAAGGTGGAGGTGCAGGAGGCGTTTGTCGGCTCCGGTGCTGGTTAAATGAGTGTATGTGGGTGGATTTGAAGTACGTGTTAAATAAACCCTGTGACTGCAGACACGTCTCGAGCTCCAGTCACATGAGCCTCACGTGTGTGACGGCGCTTTCAGAGCTCAACCCATTTACAGCAGACCGCCCGCCCTCCCGTGTCCCGTGTACCACCATGCTGCTGCTGCCTCTCTCTCTCGCTCTCTCTCTAAGAGCGGACAATAACAGCACGATGCAGGAACGTGTTATTAGTCTACTGTGTTATGAGCGCCTTATCCTGGATTGACTTGAAAGCATAACATAGACAAAGATGATACAGATTAAAAAGTTTCAGAGTATTTTAGCTATTTAACTAGCCCTACCGTCAAAAACAAAAATGTATTTATTGCATACGTTATTGCATGTCGTAGTTACGACAGAACTACAAAAAATAAACTTGCATATAAAAAATAAACTTATATATATATATAATTTCCTTTCATGTCTAACATTTATTCCCTTCATGTTTCATGAATCAGTTTTGGGGATATATATATATATATATATATATATATATATATATATATATATATATATATAAAATAAATGTAGTTTAATATATGTAACATGAAATATACATATTTATGACTTGATTTTATGACATGTATAATTACATATAATTTTTGTACAAAAAATGAAACACTTCTCTCGAATCTAGCAAGTATTTCTTCTCCAGTGCGAGCTGTTTGCATAAAGGATTTTATTGCTTTATAAACAAGCACATATTTTGTTTTACACACATACACATGGGCCTGAACGTGTGCGTGCAGTAGAAGCTTCTAGAAAGCTGTCAAATGAATAATGTCCAGAGCACCTGTTGCTCTATCAATATAATGCGAGGATTCATTAACAAAATTCCCCTGACGTGATGCTGGCACACGAGCGAGAGTGCCGCCGTTGTCATAGTTACACAATAGTAACAGATGCGCCCGGGAACCATCGCGCCGTTATTTCACACCGGGACCATTTGGCTCTCCACGTGCAGCCGCTCATGGCTCTCTCGTGCTGCGGCTCGGTTTGTTGTGGCCGGTTGTACTCGGCGGCGGTCACGTTGAACTCCTCATGGCGGCGCAGGGAAAAGGGCGGAGGCGGAGGAGCGGCTGAATCCCCGGGACTGACGTCACCCGGTTATTTTAGTACTGAGCAGCTCAGCTCATGTGGAGAAAGGTGCCAATGGCGGCAGCAGTGCTCTCATGCACGGTTTAACTGTAAATAACGAGCAGAATGACAGTCATAAATAAAACATGGCAAGATTTTTTTTTTTTTTTGGTGTTGTTGTTTTGTTCTAAAACGTTCGAAATGTTGTTACGTGTTGAAGTCCATGTTACAATGTTACAATATGACATTCTGCTAAAATTAATTACCATAGTAACAAAAAAACAGTGGGATATGTACAATGCAAGTACGTTATAATCAGCACAGAGTGTTGTTTTTGATTTCTCTCACTAAAACAAACTGTTTTAATAAATAAAACGATATGTTTATTCATTCGAGAATAAACAATATAACATTTATTTTTATTATAACGATTCATTCAAATAAATAAAACATGCTATGCGAGGAAAATGCCACACTCTCTTCTGTACTAGCTTTAAAGGCTATAACCCTGGTGAAAAAACAGCATATGCTGGTAGGTATGTTTTGATGCTGGGATGCTGGTTAGGTAGGTTTTCATGCTGGTTTAAGCTGGTCCTTTGCTGGTTTATGCTGGTCCTTGACCAGCAACATGACCAGCAAAAACCAGCAAAGAACCAGCTTAAACCAGCAAAGGACCAGCTTAAACCAGCATCAAAACCTACCTAACCAGCATCCCAGCATCAAAACATACCTACCAGCATATGCTGGTTTTTTCACCAGGGAACCCAAAATGAAAATTCTGTCATTAATTACTCAGACTCGTGTCTTCCAGACATGTAAGACCTTCCTTCATCTTCAAAACACAAATTAAGATATTTCTGAGGAAGCCCGAGAGCGGTCTGACCCTTCACAAAGTGTTTTCACGACACGCCATCGATCCGGCTTTTTGGCGGCAATGAATGTAAACAATGCAAGTGAACCGAACGAAACTCACTAATTTTATGAGTATTGCTTCTGAAAATGGACAATTATTGTCATGTTTTGGGCTGTACTAATCGGTCGGACTGGGAAAAACATTTGGTGTGCTATAGACTGACAAAAAGTTATAACAAATCAAGGAGAAGAGTGCAAAAAACGGTCTGAGGAACAAAAGTGGTTATTTGTGGTTGGCCAAACTGAACCAGGATTTCTAGGGAAAGAATCTTGACAACTTTCATGTTTATTTCTTATAATTTTCAGTCAGGTAGATGAAATATTAGGCTAATTTATTAATACTGCTTGTACATATCTTTATCACCTATTAACTTTCAGCTTCCACACATTTTTTTCCATGGTTTAGACAGCATAATTAGCAGAACAACATATTCAGTAGTACATTAACCATCATGTCTGTGCTGTTGTTTATATCCGGGTACCTGACCCAAATGTGGCATAAGTGCAAACAAGCAAAGGTTCTACCACGGCCAAGGCACAGAAACATAGTAAGGAGGGTCAGAAAGCCTTTGGATTACATGTAAAATAGCTTCATTTGTGTTCTCAAGATGAACCAAGGTCTTAGGGGGAACGACATGAGGGTGAGTAATGACAGAATTTTTATTTTTGGGTTAACTATTTCTTTAAGAACTGCTTGCAGCCGCATTGAGGTTTTGAGGTCTGCTCATAAGATCCAGTTAATAATTCAAGTCCTAATAGAACTGGTGGAAAGTAGTGGGAGTTTGGTGCTTTTTTCCTCTTTCGAAGTGTAGCAACAGGATGACACAGCATCCTTCAGCACAGGCGGAGGACAGACCAAGTGCATGAGACACTTCCTTCAGTCACTTCATACATGCATTGCCTTGTTTGGTTGCACATGAAATGATATGACAAAAACAGATTCATGATGTGTCCTTGAGGCTTTGGGTGTAATACACTGTGGTCACACTTCAGTGCTTCAAACTGCTGTAGCCTAATTTGTACTTAGAAAACGGAACAGACCATGATTCTAAAAACTGAAAAAAAGACAGCATAATACAATAAAGACTAGAAGTGCCAATGCAATGTGTTTTAAGTTTTAAGTGGTTAATTTCACAGTTGGACCTTATGTTAGTCACTTTTATTGCATAACAAGTGGAACAGGAATTTTAATAGATCATGTGATAACCGAACTGTTTGCTTGGTTTAGTCTTAAACACTGCTGTCGCAATTCCAATTCAGGTTCACGCTATGTTGTGTCTCTTTTCTGGGCTGTTTTCTTCATTCAAGGAAAGTCCCACAAATATGTTAACCTAATATAAAAATTAAGAGTGTTATTATTGCTTTAAGAACTGGAATGCTGTAAACACGTCATCGGGGATAATGCATTTCAGAAACACTGTCTATATGTATTTTATAAATAGCAGCAATGTTAAAACTGTATTTACATGTAGCATATATAAAATAGAAGCTGCTCATTATTGACAGAGTAACTGCACTTTACACTAATCCTTATATTAAATACAGGAATATATATTTTTAAATGCATTTTTGTTATGCCAGTTTCTTAACTCTCATAGGGTTTTTACATTTGTAACCCTGGACCACAAAACCAGTCATAAGATTCATTTTTTGTTAAATTGAGATTACAAGCTGAATAAATAAGCTTTCCATTGAAGTATGGTTTGTTAGGATAGGACAATTTTTGGAAACCTGGAACGTGAGGGTGCAAAAAAAAAAAAAAAAAAAAAAAAAAATTGAGAAAATCACCTTTAAAGTTGTCCAAGTTAAGTTCTTATCAATACACATTACTAATCAAAGTAGTAATTAATTAAGTTTTGTTACATTTACAGTAGGAAATGTACAAAATATCTTCATGGAAGATGATTTTTGGCATACGTGTTACAATGTATGTGTATACAAATACACCCTTGCTACTTATGACTGGTTTTGTGGTCCAGGGTCACATTCGTCATGTATGCACTTGGCAGATCCTTTTATTTCGAAGAAGTGTGCACTGCGATGAAAGTGTAACTTTTTCTTAGTTCATGCACATGAATTTTGCTAAGAATCGAACCCATGAACTTGCGTTGCATGAAAAGCACAAAAAATGTACATTTAAAATGAGAAAAATATATTTAATATCCTTGACATAATATTTGCATTTTGTGAAAAACAAATGTTTTAAAATTAGTTAAAAACTGTTTTTTAAAATGTGATTTTTAGTGAATTACATTGTATCCAATTAGGGTAAGCCTGACAGAGCAATGATCATACCCAGAATTTTGAAATAATACAAAGCTTAGTGTGATGTACATTGTGACCTCATTTTTCTACGTAATTGTCTGTTTAATCGCTCTCCATAAATAGGACTGGTTAGGACATCTGAACAAAATGTTACGAACACTCTCAAAGTACTCTCACTCTTTTTAAGCATAAAAATGACTAATAGATCATCGCACTCATACCTTGCCGGTTAAATGTGAAGCGTGCACAATGTCCCGAGGCTCAGTGTTGAAATAGCTCTCGTATTAACTTTATAATAAGCTTACAAGACCGAAAGGAGAAAGTGGCACTCACAAACCCACCCTAGACATATTAAAGCTTGAAAAATGTCCTATTTCTTTTTTAACTGATGGTTCCCAGTCATATTTTCCTTCTTCTGCTTTTGCATCGGTTCATTTTATTTCACAAATGTCATTTAAGTGGTGGAAGGTTTCAGTCTGATGTTGCACTCACACAGGGGGATTTTAGGGCGATACATCTGACGATGTCGTTAATGTCAATAATTAAGCATTTAAGGTGCCTGTCTGACACTTCAGTCACACTTCTGCTCTTTTTTTTTTTTTTTTTACAGATAACAGCAAAGTTATACCTCAGTGTTTTACTCTGAAGTCGACTTGGGACTCTCCAGTCTGACCTCTAGTACTACACACGAAGCTGCTCTGCCTATGACTCGCAATAACATAAATACAAGTTTCATCACAGTGTGGAAAACTGTTTTTTTTACCTCTTTTGCAGATCGACATGAAAGGTCACAGAAAGTGCATTTCCTTGGGCTGCCGGCTCCAATAAAGCTTGAATTCTTAATAAGCTCAACTTCCTTTGCAATGCCAAGTCATGAGAAAGCTGTAAAATGATGCAATCATCAATCTACACATATAAACTCGCATAAGGGCAATGAAAACTTGTGCTGTCACAGTGTTTCCACCATGGGTACTTACTTTTCTGCAGGATGCCAGCTGGTATTAACAATGAACGAAATAAAATAATGTAAAACAAGAAGCATAATTACAGTCAAAAACATGCATTTAAATACAAGAAAAGAAATACAAAGCTATATTTCAGTTCTGGTCCTTTGAACAAGAAATACATATTTTATTAAATATCACTAAATTAATTTACAGTCTCATAGAATTATATATATATATATATATATATGTATATATATTTACCTATTAAATCAGCAGTAGGCTTATTTTTCAACAACAGTGCTGCTGCTAATTATTCAGATGCTATGAAACTGTATTTCTCTATATAAAAGCAAAAACTTGCAGACATATATACATGTATTACAAGAAAAATTAAATAAAGGGAAAAAAAAACAATAGTATTAAGAAAGTGATCTGATTTGCTCAGCTAAAATGAAATAGTCTAGAAAAAATGTGACAGAGATTGCTTTTGTCAGCAAATATTAATCCTGCGCTTGCAGGAATATACAACAGGCACAATTAACATGGCTCTATAATGACAGGAATGATATGAGTTCAATTATTTTAGTGCATTTTAAGATTTTAAGACAGAAAAAAAACCTTAATTACTTAAAACGTTCATCTATTATTACTCTGTATATGACTTCTAAGGTCATAAATCTGACAGCACAAACAAAAGCCATAATAAAGAGCTTCTAAATACCAAACAGAACCTGATTTTATTTGTGAGAATTAAAGAACTCTAAATTGGCAGCATGTAAGCATCTCCTTTAAGCGTTTTTTATATAAATAAATTAACTTAAATACGAAAAAAAGGCTTTTTTCCCCATACACATATATTGTATTTGACTTCGCAAACAGTATTCCTACAAATACCTGGGTTCTAATGTATATCATTACAATCATAAAGCAAAAGAACCAAAAAAAAACAAAAAACTGCACCGTCCCTTTAAGACATAATGTACAGATGTAGTTGCATATTAAAGTATTAATATTGCACAAAATACAAAAATAAGACATCAAATACTGACTGCTATGGGTCAATACAAAAGGATGTGTGTGTCCAAGCAGCATCTACAGGCTGCAACACATGTTCGTAAGTCGTGCGGTAGCTCATTTTCATCCTGTGGAAGGGTGAGTGATGCAAATTCACTTCCTCTTTAACACACAGCAACATTTGGCACTCGAATGGATGCGAAGAAGGGGGTGAAACTTCCCTGGTGGCCTACAGCCATTTATTTTGGGTGTACACAGCAGGTTGTGGTGATGATGTGTCTGTGATGTCTTGACACGCACACGTTCGCACACACACGCACACGGAAAGGCTGATGCGATGCCTGCATGAAACCGCTGTAGAACACTTGGCCAGAGGAACGGGGGGGGTTCAGGCGGGCTGCTGGGGGTTCACGTTCATGTGTTGGGGGTGTCCCAGTAGCCCGATCCTCTGTTTCTGTTTCCTCTGCTCTGTCATCTGTCCAAACAAACACAGAAAGAAGAAGTTTTAATTATGTCTCAGTAAATATTTCTCACCTCCTATTTGTATTACCACACACCAGACATGGAAAAAAATTTCGTAGTACAAAACACAACATACATTAAAAGTGTATAAATCACTAGATTTTCTAAAGAAAGGCTGTGCGACAGCAAGACCAGCAGGTAAAGATACAGCGGGAGTCTGAGTGTTTCTCGCCTCCCCTGAGCCCATTGAATTTTAACAGAGCCCCTAAAATGTGCGGTGAGCTTGTTGGGGTTAACTGATCCTTTTTGTGTCTTGACAGATCACTGTATTGCCTTATTAGATCAATCGACATTTACTTAAAGCACAAAATAAACAAGAATTAACATGAGAACGTATTTCATTTCAAACGCGGAAAGACGCCAACACACAATTTTTCAAGTTTAACGCTGCATTCAAGTCCTCCTGAGACTTTCGTATTTACGAGTTGACAAGTCGTCATTACGGCGTCAGGTCACTTTGGTCGGAACAAGATGGTGATTTACCTTTTATACATAAAATTCAACGATTTTTCAAACTGCATCCACAAAATAACAAATAAAGAATGTGCATCATTGTGTTTTTGCTTTTTTTATTTTTGTTCAATTTATGAAGGTAATTTAAACTGCATCATTAAATATTCAATGGTAATTATACAATAATATAATATTCTGTACATGTAACTTATATAGTTTTATTGTACATTACAAAAAATAATCATGTTATTCATTTCAACAAATTTACGGTCAATACAGACGCTGCATATCTATTGTCTTTGGATGCGTCTATTGCATCCGACACGCCCCCCAACTCGGAAACTCTGGCTTAAAGAAAATTTCGAGTTTCCCACTCATAATAACGACTTTGTGGTGGCGTTCATGTGCGTTCAACTCATAAATACGATCTATCCGACATGACCTGAACGCACCGTAAGTCCACCGAAGTTAATCTACTCTCCTGTCTGATTTGTTTATCGAACAAAATGGCAGATTCGGCGTTATGATTGGTCAGATCGCCTGTCAATCAAGCTGTTTGCAAATGGTCAATTGAGAATGAATGGGGAAAGTCACATGACCAATCATCGAGAAGTGATTGGTTAATGTGATAAATCCCACCTTGTGCGTGTTTTGAGTTAGCAAATCAATCTGAATGAACAATATAATGGCGTTAATGGGAAGACAAATTTAAAAACTGGAAGTAAACAACACACACTTAAATATAACCGATTTGATACATCAAAGTAAGACTTTAAATGGCATAAAAACACAATCTGGGGGAATTTTTAGTGAGTAATCAGCTTGGTGAAATTTAAAGATAAACTCTATGTCTGTGACAAATATTTACCGAGCTACGATGACTGATGATCCGAAAAATTACAAAATAGTTAAAAGTTAACTGTTAAAAAGAATAGCTGAACATAAGTTCAGAATAAAATATACTGTTTAAATTGTTACTGAGTTATTGTTTTGGAATAATGGTAAAATGCTTAAGAACACTAACTTCATGAGATTCATACTTGGCCTTAATAAATATAATATTGATTACATTGTTAAAGTAAATGTATAAAATAGGTTTCCCTTCTTTTTCTGACAGGGTAAGAAATGTTTAACCAAGAAAATGTGACTGGGACTTTTTTTATTTTATTTTTTTATTTATGTAACCCTGGACCACAAACCCAGTCATAAGGTTTTTTTTTTTTTTTTTCTTTTGAATAAATAAGCTTTCCATTGACATATGGTTTGTTAGGATGGGACAATATTTGGCCGAGATACAACTATTTGAAAAATCAAAATACTGAGAAAAATTGACTTTTAAAGTTGTCTAAATGAAGTTCTTAGTACTGCATATTACTAACCAAAAATGATTTATATTTTTTACAGTAGGAAATTTACAAAATGCAACATTATCTTTACTTCGTATCCAAATAATTTTTTTGCATAAAAGAAAAATTGATCATTTTGACCCATACAATGTATTTTTGGCTATTGCTACAAATATACCCATGCTACTTAAGACCGGTTTTGTGGTCCAGGGTCACATATATATGATCATTTATGCATTCGGCATAGGCTTTTATCCATTTGAAATCTTCCTCATCTCCTGTTTGTCATGCAGTGATGCATTGTGTGTGTCCGTTCATGTTGCCTTGGTTATGACCTCATAACATAATAAGAGTGTCTGTGTGTTTTAGGTGTGTGTGTGTGTGTGTACTGTCTTATAAAAAGCTTCTGGGAAAATAAAATGGAGCAATTGGAGCAATGTCATGCAGTGTTGTGTAACTGAGCTACAACACACGCTAACACACACTCATGCTCACGTACGCAGTTCCATTGAAATTCAGTCTGTCTGTACCGAAATCCCCTAGTCTGACTCAACAGCTGCAAAAGGAGCCAAAAACGCTCACGCATGTGTATATTAAAGTTGATGTCCACAGGAAGTACCTCATACGACTAAACAATCACACAGCCATTTTAAGGTAAGTGGCACGCTCGCTCCTCCTGCTAATGGGACTCCATATAAGGAGCAGTCAAACTGCAGTTTATCACGACTGGATCTGTAATCCAAGTAAAAACTATTAAACATCAGACGTAAAATGCTTTAGAGCATGACTAGATTTAAGCCCACGTCAAAAACACCCATTCGGAAAACAAATGTGAAATGATGAGTCGCTGAATCACTCCATCAGAAGGACCCCAGGCTGGTCACATGAGGGAATACTCGGAAGGATGTCACATGGTTACATGGTAACACTAGTGCATGGTTACACTAGTGACATCAAAACTATTTTTATATATATATATATATATATATATATGTATATATATATATATACACATATGTGCACACACATATATATGTGCACACACATTTTTTAATTATCATGTTTTTATTTTATTTAATTACATTTTTTTTTTTTTTACCTAATCAAAATAACCCAACTGCAGTTTGATTGAAATAACTTGGAATGCACAATAAAAAAAAATGGTTAAAAATGGAGTTAACTTCTTTTTGCAAATGAACTCTTCATATATATATATATATATATATATATATATATATATATATATATATATATATATATATGTAAAATGTAAAACTACTTAAAATAAATATTTTGCCTTTGTATTAATGTATGTCTAAATCATGTGCATTTAATTCAAGACTGCAGATTAAAAGGTTTTGTAATACACTACACACAATTCATTCAAGAAAATGTACCTTAAATTACATTTTTAGAATTAATTTTAATGTTTTATTATTTTTTCAAGATGCTTAATATTTTAAAATAATTTTTATATAAATGGTGCCTCTGGGGCACAAATGTCTTTTTGTATTTCTTTATTTAATTTAATTTTATTTAAGTTTAAGTTTATTAAGTGAATTTTTGATTTCTGATTATATAGTATTTACACTTTTCCCATCAGAATTCTTGGGCAGAGTGTATGATAGCAGAAAATAAAAAGGGAGAAAAACAAAACAAAACAAAACAATTTTAGACTAAAAATACAGCCAACAAATAGGAAACAAATAAATCCAATAAATTAAATAAAAAATATATAATATAATTAATCAAATATTTTTGGCAATTGTGCGAAGAACTGTTGACATTCTTCTAAGTTAAAAATAAGTAAGAAAGAGAAAAGCAAAACTGGTATCAACACGTGTAACCACCGCATTGACACAGATTAAATAGTGAAAGTTTGTTGGTTTTTACTTGCTTTGTCTTCTTTTAGCCAAACAATGAACTTTTCCCCCTTGTCTGGAGTACAAAAAAAACACACACACACAGATCAACTTCCCTGTAGACACTTCCCATTTTATGTGGCTGCACACCTCAAGTTAGTGTTAATTCGACACTATTTACAAGAAATCAACGACTGACAGCAAATGCCATTACGCATATTTCCACCAAATCAAAATATGAGCGTCTAACTCAATGACCCACTTTATCGCATTCATCTATGTGTGTTAGACTGTTTATCTGTGGAAACAAACAAGCTTGAGTTCGCAGAACTTCATCTGGACGACAATGCGGCTGAATAAAAGTGAAACAACACTTGGCCTCGTGACGCAGGTGAAAGATCATTCTAAATACCACGAGCTGAAGGCAGAAAGAGAAAGACAGACAGAAATGACTCAGTGCCCTTTGGTCTAATTGAACCTTGTAGAGGCTGTGGACTCATGCTGATTGACCTTGCAGGCCTAGTTTCACTCACAACCGACTTAAAATCTAGTCTTTGAAGTCCATTTAAACAGCTGAACGGGTCAAGACTACACCTCATCCTCATCGGGGCGTGAGGGAATGGCCTAACACGTCAGCATTTGAGGACATAATGTTCTGATATCCGTCCAGAAGTGTCGTCACTCACCTGTTCCTTTAGTTCAGTGAGTTGGCCTGACAGGTTCGAGACAAGTTTCATGGTGGATTCAAGTTTCTCCTGGAGATTCCTGATCTCGTTCTGTTCACCCTCAGCGTCGCTGCTAACCAGAGACATGGCCCGCATGCGCGGAAACCAGTCCAAGTTGTGTTCCTGTTGGAATATTAGATGTTTATTTTTTTTTTTTGTAGCACATTATTACATATAAAGCTTAGTATATCATTAAACAGTGTACATTCAGTAGTTACAAATGAATATACTGTTCGGGTCAGTACGATTTTAGTAAGTTTATTATTTCGCAATTCTGACTTTTTTCTTCGAAATTTGTCACAATTCTGACTTTATAACACAATTGGCAGTTAAGTCTCAAATGTGAGATATAGACTCGCAATTCTGAGAAACATGTTTTTTTCTCAAATTTGGACTTTATTAACTCACAATTGCGAGTTTATATTAGAATTGCGAGAAAAAAGTCAGAACTGCGAGATACAAACTCGCATTTGTCAGAGTCAGAGGTTTTTTTAATATAATATTAGAATAATATCAGAATAATTTCTGAAGGATCATGTGACACTGAAGCCTAGAGCAATAGGTTAAGTTAATGTGATACTTTCTAGTTACCAAACACAGGTTTGATAATGTTCATAATTAATGTGATGAACTCGACCTGTGCGACTCCACACGTGTTGCTTAGAAAAGTGAAGTTAGCTCTAACATTAATAATAATAATAATTTTTTGAGCATCAAATCAGCATATTAGAAGGATTTGAAGGATCATGTGATACTGAAGCCTGAAGCAATAACTCCTGAAAATTCAGCTTTACATCACAGGAATAAATTACATTTTAAATATTTTCAAATAGGAAAGAGTTATTTTAAACCACAATAATATTTAACAATATTACAGTTTTACTGTATTTTTTATCAAATAAATGCAGCCCAGGAAAGCATAAGAGACTTCAGAAACATTTAAAAAAAAAAAATCTTACCAACCCCCAATTTTTTAATGGTAGTGTATTTTTAAAATGTACAAACAAAGTATGTGTTTGCTAGGTTTTAAATGATAGAACTGTTCATAAATTTGACAAAGTTATTTTGATACTTTCTAGTTACCAAACATTAGTTGATAATGTTCATACAGTACATTCATTTTCATGTTTATAGTTAATGTGTTGAACTCCACCTGTGCGACTCCACACAGACTAAAAATGGTGCAAAAGTGGCTCAGAAAAGTGAAGTTAGCTCTAGCATCATGTTTGATATGTTAGTAAATAAAACTAAATTCATACATTAAGTCTCATGTTTTTCAGTCACTTTACATGAACTACTGACCTGACAGTTGAAGCATTATTCATTGTCTGCTGTATGATTTATTCATGAATTCATATTCAAATATTCATTACTCAGAGTTTCTAATTTTTTTCCCTTTCAAAGCACTTTCCAAACTCCTCAGCTAGATTTCCCACCATCCACATTGCACAAACCCTTCTAGAAATCAGACATTAACTAATGTTGCCCTTGAAATCATGTCCTCCTCCTCCTCCTCCTCATTCCCTCATTGTCTCTGCATTCATAAGAATATGTGTACTTACTTCTGACAAACTTCCCTATGTGTAATACGATTACACCTAAGGAAATGCAGTATCAAAGTCACATGAGCATGTAGACAGCCTCACCCTCAGATAACACTGATCGCTATGTTTCTCTCTAACTAGCGTACAATTATTTAACAAGGGGGGAATCTACCATCGCTCCTCGATGTGATATTTGACATTACATGCACTAATTTAATCAAGTGAAAACAGTATCTGACCTCCAGATGAAAGCAGCTTTGAATCTCATTTGGATTTTTAGGAAATATAAATTAAATTTTGAGCATCGTAATCACCTCAAATGGAGTAAACAGCCAAAACAACCTCACAGGTGGCATGAAAAGAATACAATACTAAGGAGAAATGCAGAAGCACTACTTTCTTGCTGCCATGGGCCAAAATAAAAATAACTAAAAAATGTTCAGAGCTTCAGATTATTTTATTTTATAATTGTATGCTGTCTTCTAAGCCAAAGAACTGCATAGCAACACATTTTCCCCTCTGTCGAAATCTAAAAACACTATAAAACAACCTGGGGCAACAGTAGCCCAATTCCGCAGTAAAACAACAGACTTGGCAACTGTGTGCAGCTGTGTGTTTTACACATTCAAGTAAATGTGCCAAGTTTATATTTGACTTTTTCAGTGAGTTTGTGAACAAAAAGTTCTTAATGAACCTTCTATGTTCTATTGTTGCAATATATAGTACTACAAGCATTCAGGGACAGCAACGGGAGTCTACAAGCTCCAGCCCGAGCCAAACGCGATTGCGGAATGTCTGACTTGTGACTGGTGGGAGAGGTCAGACGCAGTGCCTAATATGGACGAGAGGGATTCTAACAGAAGCAGGGAAAAAGTAATAGTCAAGTTGGCCAAAGAACACGGCATTCTCTGCTCAGATACTTCCTACTCTCCTTAAAGCTGAACCACTTAGACAAACGCAAACACAAACATGTCAGTGGTTTTGAAATGAACTCGGCCTGCAGACAGACAAGTCAAGACTACAGAGGTTTGTGATATTTGCATATTTTCTTCGTTTCCTATAAGGAAGTTGGTGAATTCCTCCAGCAGTTTTCGCGACAGCACTGCTGACATGCTACACAATGCGTAAAGCTATTTTTAATAGCATTCTTTCCATTTATACCTACTATGCGTCAAGTTGTGTTCTCATATTCCTTGAAAGACTGTAGGTCAGGGGTGCTCAACCCTGTTCCTGGAGATCGACTTTCCTGCAGAGTTTAGCTCCAATCCTGACCAAACACACCTGAACCAGCTAATTAGGATCTGAAGGAGCACTTGATAATTACAGACAGGTGTGTTTGATTAGGGTTGGAACTAAACTCTGCAGGAAGGTCGATCTCCAGGAATAGGGTTGGGCACCCCTGCTGTAGGGGATACTTGGAATGTTTTAGTACAACACAGAACTTTTTCACTTTTTTTTGGACCTGCAAACATAAAAAGTACATATAGTAATAATAATGATAATGCCTGTTTTCAAAATGTTTTTCCAAATACTTGCCATTGGTGAAATAAACAGATGGCAGATGGTCCTCAAAGTAACACCACTGGTAAAGTAAAAAATAAATAAATAAGTAAATAATAAAAATAAAAATTGCATGTCAGGCCACTTGAATATACAAAATGTTTTTTGAAAGCAATAAAAAGCCAGTTTGAGAAGTAAACCAGCAAATGGCTTAGCTAAATATTCAATTTATAATTTAAATAAATTATTTAATTAGACTTCAAAAAACTTTTATTAAAAAAAAATTAATGGATATCATAAAGGGGGAAATACCGAGTAATCTCTTTTCTTTTTTTTTTTAACTATAAGTTATAAAGACCTTGCAAAGTTAAATTAAACTTTTAGGGAATATTTAGGATTTATTTATGAAAATGTGCAAATAATCATGATGCCAAAGAAGAAAAGAATCAACACTACATATATATTTAAAAATTAATGATAATAATAAATAATAAAAGTAAAACAGAATGGATATTGTTAAAGGGGGGAACAATAAAAACTGTTTTTAATTTTCTAATCATAAATCATAAAGACCTAGAAAAATTTAAGGTAGATTTTTAGGGAGTATTTAAGATTTTTTCAGTGAAAATCTGCAAATAATCAAAAGAATTTTTCAAGTAAAACAGAATGGATATTGTAAACAGAGAAAAACACCTAGAAATACACCGTTTTTTGTTGTTGCTGTTTAAATTTACAATATAAATGATAAACACTCCCCCTTGTCTCCTATTGGTCAATTAAACAGATAGTCCCGCCTCAAAGTTGTTGGCTTAGCCATAAAATGACTACTTGAATAAAGAAAGCAACATTTTACAACATTTAAAATAAAAAATTACACCAAAATACATAAAATCACAATCAGAAGACAGCTTCCTAGGAAATGGTGAGAAGTCATAGCGTCTAAAAATAAACACTTTCCCTTGTACATTTCAATGAACTTTAACCTAAAACGATGGGGAAAAATAGTTAATGCATATGTAATTTTGTCAGCTACCCGCTTATATGCGTGTGTGTGACAAAAAGAGAGACAGGTCTACGGGCTGCAGGTGCAGAGAAGTCCCCTTGTCTCTGAAATCTCTGACGGGCCGTGCGCACATACTTCAGACAGACGGTTCCACTCAGACGCAGGGGAAAATCACAGGTAATGCTCTCAGTCATTCTGAGAACAAGAGAGGAGTGCGTGTGCACTCACTTCCTGCTGCCACAGATGTTGAGGTTTGTGTTTACCTCCGCCCACAAACATTGTCGTCTGTGCATGAAGGCCAGCTGTCA
Organism: Labeo rohita; assembly: GCF_022985175.1. Classification (NCBI taxonomy): domain Eukaryota; kingdom Metazoa; phylum Chordata; class Actinopteri; order Cypriniformes; family Cyprinidae; genus Labeo; species Labeo rohita. The sequence continues at coordinate 18,493,346 of NC_066879.1, read as the reverse complement.
GCCGGTTTCGTCATCGTCATCGCAGAGGCACACGCCGTTATCGCTAATCAGACCTGTTTCACCCTGACTGAGTCTGCTTTTGAAATCCGTCAAATGATGAAGCCAAAGTCACCCACACTGTTCAGACTACCACAGATCCTCCAACCTCATAGCTTGTATATTACGTAGACAGATGCCCCACAAACTCAAATTTTGCTTTCACACTGCTGAATATAGCTTTATTTAACTAGAGGAACCTATAGAGCTTAGCGGAAAACACCAAAAACAAATTCAATATTATGAATTACACACTCAGAAAATATAAAAAAAAATTAAAAATAAGTAAACTAACTGATCATACATATATTAAAATTTAAGCACACTTGTAGTTCTCTTAATAACCAACAAATCCTAAATATACATTTTTAAACTATTTTTATTTATTATTATTTATCTTTTAGATAAATTAAAATAAAACGTTTCATGAAACAAACACATCATATAAACAAACAAAACACTGAAAATTAATTTTAAAACAAATAAAAAAATAAATCAATCGCAACCAGAGGTTGTGGCAGCATTTTTGTTAAAATTGCAATTAAATGTGATTATAGCAAATATTTATGATTTTTCTTTTAAATATTTAAAAAAATTATTCTGATGTCCAAATAAATAAATAAAAATAACCTACAAATATTCACAACCAGAGGTTGGGACAGCGTTTTTCTTAAAAGTACAATGAAATGTGATTACGAAGCTATAGCAAAGTATAAACAAACTTTTAGCGAACACTTACGATTTTGAAAAATAATTCTGCTGTCAAAAAAATAAAAATAAAAAATAAAATTCACCTACAAATATTCACAACCAGAGGTTGGCTCATTGTTGTTATTAGTTTTTTCAGTTGCAATTAAATAATACAAAGATATAGTGAAGTCTAAGCAAACTTTTAGTGAATATTTTTTTCTTGAACATTTGAAAAATAATTCTGCTGTCAAAAATAAATAAATAAATAAATAAATAAATAAAGTAAGAAAATTCACCTATAAATATTCACACCCAGAGGTTGGGTCAGTGCTTTTTGCAAACCTTTACGTATTTTTTTCTTGAATATTTGAAAAATAATTCTGCTGTCCAAAAAGAAAATAAATTAAAAAAAATTAATCACCTACAAATATTCACAACATGGAGGATGGGTCAGGATTTTTCTTAAAATTACAATAAAATATGCAAAGTATATAGCAAAGTATATGAATATTAATGTTTTTTTTTTGTTTTGTTTTTTTCATTAATCAACAACAATTAAAAAAAGGAAAAACTTAAATCAAAATAAAATAAAGAAAAGAAAAAACTTAAAATGAAAAATCACTGTCTCTGATAGTGATGAATTAAAAAAAAAAAAAAAAAAAGGGGGAATTCTTGTAGCTATTTGTTGTTGGCAGAAGTAAAACCAACGTTTATAATATTGTTTTGTAAGCGGATGTTTTGCAAATCTTTAAGCTATTTTTCATGAACCTATTTCTCCAAATAACCAACGCATTTAAAATCGAAATGAAAACCACCGTCTCTAGCACTGAATATAAATCAAGAGGATATAGTGACATGTCTACATCACAACCTACACTGAAATACTCACTTCCTCTGGTCTTACTTCTACAGAAACGAGAACTACAACTATTTCTATGTAAAAAAATAAAAATAAAAAAATAATAATAATCACAAAGATATTATGAAAAGTGTTAGTAACCAAACATGATGAGTACAGAAAATGACTATACTTAACTTAAATTTTATTTTCTCTAATGAAGAAACTAAAACAGCACTCATTCGCTTTATCCGGCATGACAGGGAAACTGGGCAAATGCAACATGTATGCATCTTTCTTTTTCAGTGCTGCTTTGTCTTCACGCTTATTTGGGTGTGTTTGTGCACGTTCGTGCGTCCAAACCAACCCCCTCTCAAACCTCTATTTCCTAAGCTTTGTTTACACTTGACAGCATTGCCGGTAAATGTGTGAGCTCTCTAGCCACATCAATTTCAACTGTATCTGCTGCTTCAATGGAAATGAGGGAAGTGTGAATTTCATTACTAATACCACAAGAACCCACACACTTAGACAGGATGCTCTGTGGTCTGAGCAGCAACAACAGCATCGGGTCCTTAAACGGGACCCGAACGTTCACGCACCGCTTCAAAGTGCGACAATTACAACAGACGTCATCACGAAGAGGTGAATAATATTTATAGGGGAAAAAAAAAACCTGAAGGGAAAAGGGCAAGTTCATGTAGGGGTTCTACCTACAGACACAACGTTAGATCTAACCTCAATTACCTGAATGAAAGTACACGATCAAACAGAAAAGGTCTATTCTATGTCTTGATACAGTTTTTGACACAATTTAGGTGCATGTAATTGTTCTAAGCACAGAAATTTAAGACAAAGTGCTGCAGGATCATTTTACAGACCAATTCGAAAGTTAGGATCACTCAAAGAGCTAATAGGATCCATTTTCCATTCTAAAAAAAAACTAAATACCAACTAATTTCCAAGTTTTAAGACTTGTTTCTGCAGGTGCTTATGCAGGTAGTGCATCTTCAACCCCAGTTTGTGTCATTTCCTTCCTATCCTTCTCTTTACTAAATAAAACATCAAAAAGTGACTTCATTTTCTAGTCAAATAATGGCTCAGCTTGATGCTCTACCATGCATTTCTTTCTAACCGCAAAGAGAGACCTTGCATCAACTACTGATGCATCACAAATTGCTCTACCCTTTGGTCTCAGCTCAAAGGGTTCTCATTTTTTTTAGGAGACCTTAAAGGGCAACTAATCCCAAGTCAGGTGATTCCTCCAAAAACCACATGGCGAAGCCTTGAAATGCACCATGGAGGTTGGGAACTGTGCCAAAGAACACCACCCGGATCAGAAACTGTGTCAGAAACCCACCGCCGCGCCATCTGCGTCAAGAGAGCAACCACTTGTGCAGAAGGGGCTTTCCTGAGCACTTCTCTTTCCCTAAAATTACTCAAAGGCACATAAAACGCTATTAAAGTTCCACGCCGTTGCATTAAGCAAAGCATATGATGACCTATAAAGAGGCAATAAATATAAAACAGGATGTTTAAATGAACAACATCAGTGCCCTCATTTTGCACACCATTTTTTCCTTTTAATAACCCCACTGAGAACGGTTCATCCAGCAATTTGCTATAGCTGTTAAAGTGTCTTTTTCTAAGGAAAAAATTTAGATAATTTTTCAAAGAAACACAAGCACACAAAGACGTACACTTGAGGGGAACTCCTGCTCCTCTGGTCAACCAATTGAAGCAAGCCATGTGTGTGTATGTGTGTGTGCAGTCACAGTTTTTTTCTAGGATTAACACATTCCGAGCCATTTTCAGGACGTCTTAAGACTCCAGTCTGAGGGCAAACAGAAGCTCTGGCGTCCCTAAAAGACCGAAGGTCACAAAGTTCTGATTACATAAGTCAAAGCAGAAAGTTTGGGGTCATTTAAGGGGATTTGCTGAGAGGAATCTGGTGGAAAATTCCTTAAGTACTCTACTTTCCCAAAGGTAAAGCTTAAAGTAGGCCACATTCCCCACAGCAAACTCAACTTCTAGGGTCAAGTCGGTTCATTTCTTCTTCAGGGTTGTGGACTCAACTAAAAGTAAAAAGATCTTTCTGAGCGCTAGCGGTTGTGTCCCATAATAGCACGGTTTAGTCCTCGTAAATGCATCATTCTTTTGAAATCTGATAGAAAACGGCTTCTCTGAATTTGGGTTCTCTAAGGAGGAAAGCAGCCCACACGCAAACACCCTATCAATGTGCTGTTTGATCTTAACTCTTTGCTTCCCTCTCTGTGTGTACAAGTAGACGCTCAGTGTCAAGTTATCACAGCGTTATCAACTGTCAGAGTTCACAAAACATTCTCAGCAGTAAACAAACACATCCACTGATCCAGAACTGTGTCATTTCATTGGCTGATTTCCTCTCATCATGTGACTTTGGCCCTAGGGCTTGAATTACCTCACGGTGACCTCGGTTTCTCGAAAGGCAACTGCAGTCTAGCTGTCTAACTTACAACGACGCACTTAGAACAGTAGTGAATGGAGTTACACTCTTAAAAATAAAGGTTCCAAAACGGTGTTTTTGCAGTGAAGAACTATTTTTAAGAACATTTTAAAAATCTAACCTTTTCTGCATTTAAAAGGTTCCATGGATGTTCAAGGTTTTTTATAAAACCATTTGTGTCAATAAAGAACCTTTATTTTGAAGAGTGTATTTTTCAGGATCTAAAAGCAAAAATGCATATTTTACAAAAGCACTTTGTCTACTATTGGATTTTGTTGATGTTTTTGAAAGAAGTGAAATATGTGAAATAATATTACCATTTAAAATATCTGTTTTCTATTTGAATATATTTTAAAATGTCATTTATTTCTGTAATGCAAAGCTGAATTTTTAGCATCTTTACAGTCTTTAGTGTCACATGATATATCAGAAATCATTCTAATATGCTGGTTTGTTGCTCAAGAAACATTTCCTTATTATCATCGATGTTGAAAACCATTGTGCTTCCATTGCTGAATACAAAGTTCAAAATGATAAAGTGTTTATCAGTTGATCAATTTAATGCTTCCTTGCTGACTGAAATTATTGATTGCTTAAAAAAAAAAAAACTGACAGACTTAAGAACAGCCCTGATAACACCTCTGATACCGCACACACATCTGGCAGACGTCTATTTGATGTCTACATTTACATCTGGAAGACGCATTTTTTAGAGTGTTTGCTCATCTGCAATACGTCTATAGGACATTTCCTATCAGATGTCAAACAGACGCCTATTAGATGTCTTTAAGATATTTGTGATTTAGAATGTATGTAAAACTGACATCTTACAGACGTCTGTCAGATGTTTGTACACAGCAGACGCTTTCCAGATCAAGCGATCTTTAACAGACATCTTGTAAACTTACATGTGCTATCTGGGACACGTACATCACGGAGACGTCTATTTGCATTTACATCTGCAAGACGTATTTTTTTTTTTTTTTTTTTTTAGAGTACTTGCTCATCTGCAATACGTCTATTTGACGTCTAGATTTACATCTGGAAGACGCATTTTTTAGAGTGTTTGCTCATCTGCAATACGTCTATAGGACATTTCCTATCAGATGTCAAATAGATGTCTATTAGATGTCTTTAAGATGTTTCTGATTTAAAATGTATGTAAAGCTGACATCTTACAGACGTCTGTCAGATCTTTGTACACAGCAGATGCTTTCCAGATGAGGTGATCTTTACCAGACGTACGTACGTGGGAGTATCTGGGAGATCACTTCTGTTTAAACATTTTATAAATTCTTTTTAAAACTGTAAAGGTATTCCTGTCACTTTTTTGGTCATTACATTAACATGGCAACAAAACTGCAAAATTTAAATATCTCCTTTAAAATATACGGTCAATGTTTTGTGGTTATTTTCTTTTCACATTCATTCTAACTGTATCTTTTTGGCTTTTTTAAACAAAAGGCAAGTCGTAATTCATTTTTGCAGTAATCAAAACTATGCCACCAAAGCTGTTAATTGATTTTAACTAGTTATAAATCCATAACATTTCTTTGAACTGAATTAATCCATGAAGAAGCCATGGATGCTACACATTCCATTGTGTGATTAATGCACAACAGTAATTAGATGCGGATCCGGTTTGAACCTTTCTTAGAAGTTGCATAACAAGTACAAAAAAATGTTCAAATGAAATTCTTTGAAATACCGTTTCCATTTGACTTTAAAATGAAATACTTGCTTTATCTTTTTAGCTTCCCTTATTGATATAGTACATTAAATTAATTTTAAATTGAAGTAAAGTCTGCTGTAGCACTACAGATCCCTTACCCGAATCATTTCGGCCACATAACTCTCAGGCCCTGTGAACTCGGTGGAGTCTTTTACTTTCACCAGCACGATGAAGAAGAGATAATGCCACATGTTGTGCTCCACCTTAATGTGCTCCTCAAATGTCACTGTTTTGTTGTCAAACTTGTCCCTTTCCAAACCTGTAGAGCAAAAACACAATTACAGCGAAATGAGTTTGCATCAGCTGTTGCATTAAATGGGCTTTGCCACATAAACCTTGTTTTTAAGGGTTAAGTTCACTTAAGAAGATCAAGATCTTGAAGTGACAAGCTGCCCAGTGATCAGCTGTCCGAAAAGAAGGATTTGTTTAGGTCAGAAACTTATTTAGCTTTACTGAGAGGGAAAACAATCCTTTAAGACTCTGACATGATGCATAACATTTCTTTCTCTTAAAATTGGCTGTTTCAAAGAACACTGTACTATCTGCAAGAGGAAGTAGAACCACAGGAAAAACTGTTTGTATACAGGCATGAACGGTGCGTGCAATGAGCAAACAGAGGTTTGAATCTTGTGATGGTCACAAACAAACAAGTCTAATTTTGATGCGCGATTGAGAAATTGTCACTTGACTTGCAACACGTCAGCTACAACCGCACGTTTGCACTCCTCACTCCTCACCTCAGATTACATTCTATCGCGCGATGAGCGTTCACATGTTAGTCATGGATCGTGAAATCACCCGAGAGATGAACTGAATCCCAACAAACTGCAGTTTCAATAATTCATATCACAAGACATGAGTCAAAATCAGCGTCTTTATATAATAGGTGTGTGCGCTGAGAGATTTATGATCATTTACAGCTGATCTCACACTAACACGGTCAAACACGCCAAGTGGCAACAGGAAGACACTCCACCACCTCCACAGTGAGTTATGACTAAGACTTCTGGTGAAGAGGGGGCGTCCTAATGTTTATGCTGGAGCAAAACAGTTTCATGGGCCTATGAAATTTATGGGACAGAGGTGAATGAACACATCTGTAATTCACTGATTACTGTAACTCTGCAAACGGTCTAACTGTATTTTAAAAAAGAGAAAGGGATGTTTGGGAGGACTAAGTTACATCCCAATATGACAAAGCCTCACATTTCTAAGCTAAAACAGATATATAAACAGCAAAACACCAATTAAAAATGCTGTTTTGAACATAAACCATTCTTAAATGGCCTCGTGACATTCCATGTTCCTGTCAATCCCAGGATTTGTGTAGGTCAGTGGATAAAAGTCTACATCTGCAACGAGGCGTTAAGGTTAACTCATTTGTCTGGTGGTAACGTTTTCGGTTCGAGTATGAGGTTTCAAGTTCTAATTTTCCATAATTAAATGTTTTATTTTAATAAACGAAAATTGCAGCTGCAGGGGATGTTGATGTTGTTTCCACTTTGTTTTGTGATTTAACTGGAATGGAAAGCCATCCACAGAGAAGCAGAGATTTGGGTATTTGGCATTGTGGGCATGTAGACGCTCACCACAAATAAAGCAAGTTGTTTTCAGAACCTCCTCTTTCTTCTGCTTTTCACTTCTCAGGTCAGCAAAGGTGTCAATGATGACTCCAAAAATGAGGTTGAGGACGATGATGATGACCATGAAGAAGAAGAGAAGGTCGTAGATCACACGGGCTGCAAACAGAGGCTCCTATGGAGAAAAGAGATGCAGTAGTTTGTAAAATTAGTGTTGGTTCCAATTCAACCAATCAACATTCAATAACCTCTTTTCAATAACCTTTTTGATTAAAGCAGACCTATTATGGCACTTTTTACAATATGTAATCTAAGTTTCAGGTGTCCCCAGAATGTGTCTGTGACGTTTTAGCTAAAAAATTATGGAAGCATATGGGTAGCAATATTCAATCTGAAATGTAATATGCAAAAAACAAGGCAATCTAAATGTACATTTTCCCATACATTTTCAATATATACTTAGTGCAAAATGAAAATAAAAATTCACTTATATAATTTACATATGCCATTTCCTAAACTAGTTTTAAAATGCAAATCAAAAACATTTTAATGCTTTATAATTGCAAAATTAAAATGAAAACGTATTACCCAAATTATTTCGATAATGTCCAACATGTCCAAGCAAACACTGAAGCCAAATGATAATTTAAATGCTGTTTTTCCTATATGCATTTAGATTTAGGGGTAGCACACTTGGGATTGCATTTAGGAAAAACAGCTTCTAAATTATCATTTTGCTTCCGTTTTTGCTTGGATATGTTAAACATATCGAATCAATTTGGGTAAAACAATTTCTTTTTAATTTTGCAACTTATAAAGCATTAAAATATGTTTTTGATTTGCATTTTAAAACTAGTGTAGGAAATGGCAAACAGAAACACGCTGGTATCGTGTATGTGTCTTTAAATGCAAATGAGCTGCTGCTCCCCGCCCCCTTTTTCAGAATAGGGCTGTGCCTTCACAGCTCGTAAAAACATATGTTTGGTTTTAATTAGCATGTCTATCGCACAGAAATAACCATATTTGTTTAAAAATAGTGACTGTTTTCAAACGGGTTTCTCTTCCATAGGCCAAATAAGAAGACAGTTCCACCTAGGGCTGATTTTCCGATTTTATCGATTAATTTGAATTTAATGTTTTGCCACGATTTTATTTTTTAAAAATCAAGGAATCGTGATTTTTAATAGAAATATTAGACAATAGAACTATTTTGACAATATGCCAATGCATGTCATATCATTACGCGCCATTCACATAGAATGCGCTTTTGTGTTGACAAAGATGGGATGCGGGCAGTGGCATAGGAAAACACGCAGGAAAATGGGACTGAACTTCTTTTAACCTGAACGCTGCATTTTTAGAATGCTGTTTCATGCATTAGACTGTGCAAGAGGCGTGAGTGCAAGAGTCAAATGCGTCCATGTTTACATAGACAAAAACAATGGAATAAAAAAACCTGTGAAGAAAACAATGTTTGAATCATGGTGCCAGGCAGAAAGCTGCTGTTCATTGTTTTTACAGAACATTTATAGTTAATAATAGTCTACTGGTGTTATACCTTAAGTCATTTTGAATTTGACTGATTTTTTTAATGCATTTTCCTAGTATTCTTTCTGGACATATAATATGTACAAGACAAGCTTGTACAAGATGTAGTTGTAGTTCATGCATCTTTTCTGCAAAGATATTTAACAAGTGACTTGTTTAACATTTAAATCATGTTGACAACTTCATGTGTGGTGCACTTGGAATAGAATTAAACTTAGAATTAAACTAGATGTTTAATAAAGAAAAAGTTACTTGAATCATGTTGTAGTTACATTTTCAAGTTGACTAGCAAAACAAAGAGATTTTAATTTTTTGGCATATTTTTTGCCATATATCGAGGCCCTTTTATGGTACCTCTTTAGAAGGTTTCCGCAGAACATCTCCGACCCCACCACCGCTCCGCAGGCCGTGGCTCAATACAGTGACAATACACATTAGCAGCGAGTCGCACGTCCTCTCCTTATCCTCAATCACGACCGCAGTCGACTGCACTCCCACAGCTGCAGGAAAAAGAACGTCAATAAGCGCTGTACAAATAAACACAAACTCTTTTAAATCTAACAAAAGGTTCTGTGTTACTGTGAAATGTTCTACAGGACGTACTCATAGATGCAAATCTTCAAGCAAAAATAGCATTTGTGGTTAAAAGCTTTCCTAAAATAGGATCCAAAGTTATCAGATCATAACACACGTTACACAACATCTCATTCAAAACGAGTTATGTATTTGCAAACTAATGTAGAACTATTTATACAACCAGATTTGTATATCTAAACATACATTTGTAAATGTGAGTGGTGATTGCGCAGGTCTTTCTAAAGATTTTTTTTAATAGATTTTCAAATAGATACTGGCACAAGCAAGGTTTTTCAATGTTAACTGATGTGCTAAACAAGGTAAGACACATTCATGAGGGCAGACAGGCCATGCGGCGGAGGTTCAGTGGGTTCAGACTGGCCGATCAGCTCCGGTGATCAAATTAGGCTGGCCTTGCATGTTAAATTTGCACATTCTCAAAGACCCACTTGCAAATCCGAATTATACTAGTCTGACCTCTAACCCTGAACCAGCATGAACCTGCTGAACATTTAGTGCCTGACTGTCATTAACCTCTGACCCCAAACATCACCCGCACAACCTAGAAGGGATTCTTGAGAACATTGAGTCTCTCCTTTCCTTGTCTCATGACCAGGCCATACTACTCAGATTTAACTATAAGTGTGTGTGTGTGTGTGCGCGAAGGTGATGGGGTCCATACCATCCATCATGGTCTCCGTGGAACAGTTCTCCTCTTTCCGACACACCGCGCCTGCCAGGAACTCTCCCATCTTACTGGTGGATTGCTCTGAATGTAGGGAAAAACAGCAGATTAGGAGCTATAAGTTGTTCATTTTAAAGAATTGTGAAAAGTATTGTGTTTGAATTATGAATATAGGTCTATGATTCAATAGATTTTTAAGTTTGGGGTAAGTAAGATTTTTATAATGTTGAAAGACATCTCATATGCTCACCAAAGCTGAATTTATTTGATCAAAAATACAGTAAAATCTGTAATGTTGTGAAATTGTATTTTAATTAATTTTTTTTTTTAAATAATTTATTTCTGTGATGTTAAAAGATGAATTTACAGCATCATTACTCCAGTCTTCAGTGTCACATGATCCTTCAGAAATAATGAAGAAATCAAGAAACATTCCTTATTACGATCAATATTTAAAACAGTAGTGTTGCTTAATAGTTTTACAGAAACTACTATACATTTTTTTCTTTACTGTCACTTTTGGTCAATTTAATGCATCTCCGCTGAATAAAATTAATTAATTATATATATATAAAATCTTACTGACCCCAAACTTTAAATGGTAATATACTTTTTTTCATTAAAATAAGGAGAATGACATCATTTTTGGTGCATAACACTAATTAGATTCTGGAGTAATAATAATAAATAAATATTATGTACATATAAATACACATGCATGTATATAAGAAAAATATTATATATATATATATATATATATATATATTTATTTATTTATTTATTTATAAATATGTATTTTTATATAAAATATTTATATATAATATAAATTAAAATCTAAATATATTTTTTAAATATATACCTTTATATGTATTTATATATACATAATATATACAGTACACACACATATATTATGAAAGTACAAACTTTTATGTTGGATGCGATTAATCGTTAAAATAGTTTTCATTTTGAGACGACAAGGAGAATTTCTTTTTCTTTTTTTTTGCATAACATTAATGAGATTAAGGAGTAAAATGACCTTAATTTACATTAAAATAAAAAAATAAATAAATACATAAACATTTATATTTACTATGTATTATTATGCATGTATATATTTAAGAAAAATATATTATATATATTATATATGTATAAGTGTGTATTTACATATACATAGTAAATATACACAGTACATACAAATATATTATGTAAACACAAACTTTTAAGTTGAATGTTATTAATCGGAATTAATCGTTTGGCAGCACTAAAAATAGGCTTATTTTTGTATAAGCATACAACATAATTCTTATTTTCTTGTTTTGATTTTAGGGTGACGTACATGTTCTTAACATGTTTTGTGAAATAAATGGCTAGATGTTTGAAAGACATTTCCCATGTACAGTGTGAACTGCCACGTGTTTAATATTCAAAGCTTAATCTTCAGATTCTGAGGACAGCTTTAAGCAACCTCATCTGTTTTTCTCACCAAGAGTTTTATTGGATATCCTGTCGACGGTCAGGATGAAGTCATCCTTGAAAATGATGTATCCAACGATGGAGAAGAGGTAGACCAGGATGAGAGCCAGCACAGCGGTCAAAACGATCGAGCGGCCATTCCTGGTAACACTCTTGATGACGTTTAAAAGCGTCTCTTCTCGGTAGATCAGGTCAAAGAGCTGGAGAGAGAGTAAGATGAGAATGTGTGTGCGTGTACACAGTATACATGTCGGTGAAAGTGTGAGAGGTCAGAGGTCAGAGTTGTGAAACATGGGATGCGGTGTGTCTGATGGAGTGACTGAAAGTGCACTCATAGTACTCACAAGCAAGCTGTAGAAGAAGACGTGAACAAAGACTCCAAGGCTGCATATGATGAGGTAAAGCAGATGATACAGGAACTCCACATCCATGATCATGGCCTTGTATCCTCTCGTGAACGTACCGCGATTTCCCACAAAACTCATTAGGAAAATCACCTTATTGCACACCTGAAAACACAACCGTTGCGTTAACAGCTTTAATTGAAGTTTTGGCTCATATGTAATGAGTTGAGGTCACATTTAGCAACGAGAACATTTAGTTGTAGTGCATCATTAAAGATATGCCAACAATTGAATCACAACCACAAATTACAGGCTGAAGTAATTGCATCAGTTGCATTATGAAATATTTCCATGAAATGTTACATAAAACCACTAAATTATCAAAGCATTCAGCTAATGATTTAATGGAGTTCACTTCCAGAATATAAAAATACCTGATAATTTACTCACCCCTATGTCATCCAAGATATTCTAAGAAATTAAGGATTTTGAGGAAAACATTCCAGCGTTTTTCTCCATATAGTGGGGAGCCAAAGGCTTGAAGGTCCAGACTGCAGTTTCAATGCAGGAATCAATACGGTCTAGCGAAATGATCGGTCATTTTCTTAAAGGGGTCATCAGATGCCAATTTTCCACAAGTTGATCTGATCGTTAGGGTCTTAATGAGAAGTCTATAACATACTCTAGTTAAAATTTCTCAGTGGTAGTGTAAAACAACACCCTTCTTAGGCCCCGATCAGACAGAACACGTTTTGGCGGTGAGAGGCGCCTTTTTTAAATTGTTTTCTATTGGCAGTGAGCGTTATGCGCGCTGTTTATGCGCCCCCGGGCACCTCACGTTTTAACCATCTGCTGCACTTTGCATTTTTGCAGGAGTGCCTGAAGTTGAGAAAAAAAAGCAACTTGGAGTAGAAAAGCACCCAACATCATCGCGTTTTTTTTTCCATTGTCCAATCGAATGGAGTTGTGGTGACAAAAGTTTTACTGTTGCTTAAAAAGTCTGGAGACTGCAGTGATGGAGGAGAAACTTTTGGTGTCTATTCCGGGTTACCCGGAGCTGTATATTTTAATGTTTTTGCTAATAAGACTTAAAACCAAAGATTTTAGAGCGCTCGCATTATAATCCTTTGATTAGATAGACAGGACGGCTGATTTGGTGGTTGCCTATAGCAGCATAAAAAACCACACAGCACTGCTCTTTTTTAAAAGTATGATCTGAAGACCTAAAAAATGCGTTTGGTGTGATCAGGGCCTTACCTTGTCAAAATTAGCCCTTTTTAGAGTGAGCCGTTCTGTTGCATTTTCCTTTAAATGCTAATGAGCTCTGCTCTCCACGCCCCTCTCTTCTGTCTACTGATGAGCCGGTCTGTTTACTTTAGCTGCGTTCATCCTCAAAGCCTGCTAACTAGCACATTATTAAGAAAGGCGATTTGCAAAGACGCATAAAAACCCTTATACTCACTTCTCCTGTGGGTGAAGCTGCATCACGAATGATTCGCGCGAACACAGATGCATTTAGGTAAATCACCGGGCACATTTCCTTATAAAACTAAAGTAACGTTACTCTTTTTCATCTTCAGCAGCTCAGATGTTGGGAGTAAATGACGACTGCGATGTTCATTATTACATCGAACAACAGAACGCCTCAATCACTCAATCAGAGACATTCTTCGAACGTTGAAACAATGGCGGTCGGACTTTCACAACAAAACCTGCCCAATTGCTACTCAAAACTAGCCCACAAAATGAGCCTAAAACCACCCAAAACTAGCCCAATGACTAGCCCAAAACTAGCTCAATTGCATTTTGAGGTGGGTCCCCCAGTAAAAATCGCATTCACGTTTTTTGGTGGGGTTCCCCCTGGTAAAATTCAGATTCCAGGGGCTAAATATCACGTTATTGGGGTCGCTTCAACCTGCGGACATGAAAAACAACCTGTGGCAACAGAGTTACAGTAGCCCAATGGCATGGAAAAACTGTGGACTTGGAAACACTGATTACAGTTCACTCAGCTCATTTAGGGCGGGTCTAAGGTATGACGGTCGTGTCAATCAAGTATTGTGGGAGTGGCCTTGGTCGGTGTGACATCACACTGACAAGAAGCTGAGAATGGCCTGATTTAAAAAAGAGGATATTATTTATATAAAAAAAAAAAAAAAAAACACCACTGGCTGTATTTTTATCATTATAGGGTGGTTGTGTACACACACTGCCAACACACTTTTATGTTCAAACAACATGTAAAAGTGAGTTTTGCATCCAATGACCTCTTCAAAACAATAAAAATAGACATACTTTTTAACCACAAATGCTCATCATGCACCAGCCCGACCTGGTACATTATGTAATGATGTTGGAAAGGTCACGCGTGACGTAGGCGGAAGTACCAACCCAATGTTTACAAAGCAGAAATTTAAAAAAAGGTAAAACAACGTCAGACAATGTTGAAGTTGGAGGAGAACATGAGACGGAGTTTTTCACCCTACCCTACCTTTCTGAACCAAAGTACACAGACGAAGAACTAACCTTGTGTGACTTTTCCAATGTGATTATGTAATGCATGAAGACACGCATTGCTAGATACAACCCTTATTCCTCGTGTAGAGCTCCTTGAAGCTTCACTGAAACTGAAATTTGGACCTTTAAAACACTGGCTCCCATTGAAGTCCACTATATAAAGAAAAAACCTGGAACGTCTTCAAAAACCTTAATTTCTTTGCAGCTGGAGAAAGAAAGCCATGAACATCTTGGATGATTATCAGGAAATTTTAATTCTGAAAGTGAACTTCTTTCAGAAGTTTAAGATGGTTTGGATGCATACTAAGTGTGCACACTACTTGGGGGAGGTAGAGTAATTTTAACACTGGACTGTGAAAGCCGTGTGGAATCCCCCAGTGACGCACGACACACCTCGGTGCAAAACACACAGAGTTGCCGTCTAACAAATACCGCCATCCTGACGAGTTTTGGCACAAGACTGTCGTTCACTCACATTGAAGGCCCCGAGGAGAAACAGTGTGGGCTCCAGGCCGACCGAAAATATGAGGCGTAATATGGTGGAAGCGATAAGCGCCCGAATCCCGTGAGGTTGGGGTAGTACTATAACTATGGCCAACGACACCAACATTGCCGCCCAAAGCAGTGCAGAGAGGTGTGGCTCCAGGGTGCCTGAGGAAAAAAGAGGTAAACACGTTTTAGTGCCATCAATCATGTTCTAGGATAAAAATACCACAGAAGTGACAAGTTATCATGCCATCTGTCACGGTTAAAGCGTCACCGACGCTCCAGGCCTTGTGTTCAACTATCTCAGGGATCCGACTGAGATTCTGATCAGCGATCGACAATGTGTTTCTGGGAAATGTGTAATTTTTAGGTTGTTTGAACATGTGCAATCTGTCTTGATCTGATTATTGAAACATGAAAATGAGATTTCTGTCATCACTTACTTGCTCTTATGATTTCTTTCTTCCGTGGAATACAAAAGAAGAAGCGAATGAGGACTTGCGATGAAAGAAACGCCCTATAATTTAAGATTGTATACAATTTTGGTCTGTTTCTCAGATAAAGCTAGGATAGGGCTTCGGAAGACTTATAATATGAAATCATATGGAATATTCTAGTGCTTTTTTGCAGCTTGTTCACTGTCACTGCATATGGAAAATGGGACTGAATTCAAGACATTTATCTAAACTTCTCTTTTTGTGCTCCACAGAACAAAGTAGGTTATTCGTTGAACTAACTCGCTTATTATAAATAAACAGCTTATTTTTGAGAAATAACCGAAGTGCAGATGATAAGCTAAGATTGTATTCGTTGTCATTACCCATGACTGCACTGCATATCTGAAACTGCGGTTCTGTACAGCACATTGAAATGGGATTCCCTAAAGTACTTGCAGTTTCACCTGTTGAACATGTTCGGGCACATTCTAGCCCTCAAGGGAACGATGCTTTGAAAAAAAAACTGAAAAAAGTTACATAACCCTGAAAGACTGACACATTTGAATATGTTAAGGTTCGATGCAGCTTTGTCATCAGCCGCTCTGGCATCGTTTTTAATCCTTGTTTAAGTCCAAGCGAACGGCAATGAAACGTACAGTACGGCAAGGTTTTATGTGGGAATATATTAGTGGGATTGCTAAGCGTGAGTGTATGCAGGGAAGAAAAATGAGGTCAGTCGGATTTGCAGGATCTTCACAGAGGCAATGGTTCCAGCTCGCTCACTCGCTCTCCCGCCTGCGAGTAGACCACATGACAGGTGCTTGTTACATAACACGGCGTGCTAAAAATATCACGGCTGAAAGATGCATGAGCGTCGGGTACCGAGCAAGGACGGACTCACGGCCGAGCCGAGCTGGGGTTTGGACCAACAGGGCTGGTGGGCGGCCAGGAAATATTCCGAATCGAGGACGTCAAAGGCTCTGTTCCATTCATTTTCATAAACTTACACACACACAGACAGACGACACTGAAAATCTAAGACTCGAAATCTAATTTTAACCTGGAAATAAAGTTTAAGGATGTTATGTAAAACAAAGAAACAAGTTCAAATGTAGAAGAAATATCTCAGATTTTGCATTTCTAGGTCACTAATCAAGTACATTTGTACACTGATTATGCAACTCAGATTTTCTTAGCGAAACACAAGATAATCTTAAGATCTTTAATCAATATATGTTGGAGAACTCGATCATCAGGCTTTGATTATGTCAGCTTGAATGCCACTGTCTGTACAGCAAAACTGGGACATTTACAAATTTGGTACACTGAAAATATGTTTGTACAGAAATGGTAGTAAAGAAAAATACTGCATTAAATAGCATATATGAAAATGTATATCACTGATATTAAATATTATAAAAGTATACTATAGATTACATAAAATAATAATAATCAATTAATTATTTTTGTAAATCTGATATCATTAAATACGATTAAATAAATATACATTTTTTTATTATAATAATATCTATTAATCCATAAATCTATTAATAATAAATAAATAAATACGATTTTACAAAACACACATTTTAATAATGAATAAATAAATATAAATGAAAAAATAACTAATTTATTTTGTCAAGAAACAACTGTAAAGGATAATACTGTATTAAATAACATGAAAATGTGTATCACTGATATTAAATATTAATAAAATATACTGTAGATTAAATAAAAATGATAATAATTATTTAAACTAATTATTTTTGTTAAATATGATCACATAAATATATTTATTATATTTATACTTATTAATTATATTTATTAATCTATATATCTATTATGACTAAAAATAAATCATTTTACAAAATAATAAATTAGTCATGATTGAATATATAAAAACTAACTAACTAATATGAAAATATATAAAAGTGATATAAAATATTGTTATATAAATATACTGTATATTAAATAAAAATTAATAATAATAATAATAATAATAATACTGATACTAATAATAAAATATTTTTGTAAGTCACAGACATCATTAAATTTGATTAAATAAACAGATATATTTATTATATTTACATTATAATAAATATATTTATTAATTAAAACAATTTTACAAAACAATAAATTAATAATGAATAAATAAATATTAATAAAAACTAACAATAATTTATTTTGTCAAGTTCAAAGAAAATACTATATTAAATAACAAATATATAAAAATGCATATCACTGATATTAAATATTAAAGTATACTGCAGATACTGATATTAACAAATATTAAAGTATACTGCAGATACTGCAGAATATATCAATTAATAATAAAATAAATACAATTTTACAAATGAAAATATATTAAAAAATGAATAAATAAATACAAATAAAAAGTAACAATAAATAAGTAATTTATTTTGTCAAGAAACAGCTGTAAAAGAAAATGCTGTATTAAATAACAAAAATATTTATATTTGTTTAATATTTATTTAATAAATATTATTAAAGTATACTGTAGATTAAATAAAAAATAAATAATAATTAAATAATTTAATCAAATATAATTAAATATGATTAATTAGATATTTATTATACTTATATTATAATAAATATGTTAAGTAATTATAACAATATCTATTAATCCATATATCTATAAATAATAATAAATACAATTTTACAAAACAATAAATTAATAATAAATAAATAAATATACATAAAAACTAAAAGTAAGTAAATAAGTAATTTATCTAGTCAAGAAACAGCTTTAAAGGAAAATACTGCATTACATATCATAAAAGTCACTGATATCACAAATAAACAAAATAGTCAGAGGTCTCAAACTTTTTGCCCCAATTTCAACTGAAAATGAGGTCAGGAGAGACTGAAGCTATGCATGAAAGACCATAATATCCACTGACTAGTAGAAATAGAAGACAGAAATAGATTTGTAATGTGCATGTGTCCTATCCATATACTTGACAAGGAAGTGGCTATATCCAGCCCTTTCACTCTAAAGCCCTAGATCTCCCCACAGCTGTACCAGTTATGCTATGCGTTCCTGTGCATTGAGGTTACACACTGACCTACTTCTCCAGCCCTCGTCGTGTTTGAATGTCTACATTCTGCCAGACGGGGCGGGAGGGGAAGAAACACGCCTCTCCGCTGCTCTTACACACATTCTGGAATTCTGTAGGGCCTCTCGCTTGACCTCAACAAATACTGTACAGGGACCTACTGAACTCTTTTATAATCGGCTTTAGAGTTGCTGACTGTTCTTAAACGTGTCGGAAGACAATTGATTTTGAAGCGCCCACAATTGAAGTGAAAATAAGGTGTGACAACATAAGAATGTACACAACTTCACATACAAAGAAGCAGGATTATGGCTGTTTAAGAATTCACTGTATTTACTGTAAATTCGAAAATGTAAAAATTGTGATTTTTGACATTTGAAATTCTATTCTAAACGACGTAATAGTTGCTTTTTGTGCTTAACTACACTGTAAAAAAACAACTTAAAAAAGTAGTTTCAACTTAAAAAAGTAAGTGTTTGTGCTGCCTTAAAATTTTAAGTTTAGTCAACATGAAATGTTAAGTTGTACTACATGAAAACGTGGACATTTGAGTTGAGTAAACTTAAAATTTTAAGGCAGCACGAGCACTAAGTTCAAACAACTTTTTTTTAAAGTTTTTTTTACAGTGTATTGTAAGTTGTAATAATAATAATAACAACAATTCAAAATAATAATATAAATAAATATGAATTCTATAAAACAAAAAAACTAATCAGGCTGGATAAGAAAAAGTGAGATGGCTATCTATTAATAATAAAAATAAATTATATTTTACAAAAATATCACTATATCACTGATGTTAAATATTACATAAGTATACTGTAGATTAAATAAAAATTACATAATAATAATAATAATAATAATAATAAATATTTCTATTAATCACTGATATCATTAAATTTGATTCAATAAACAGATATATTTATTGTTTATATTATAATAAATATATTTATTAATTATAACAATGAATTATCAATCCATATATCTACTAATAATAAAAATAAATAAAACTTACAAAACAATGAGTTCATAATGAATAAATAAACATAAATGAAAACTATAAATAATTAACTTAAAAACTTTATTAAACTTTATTAATAATAAAAATAAATTATATTTTACAAAACAAAAAAAAATATAATGAATAAATACAGAAATAAAAAGTACAACTGAAATGGAAAATACTGTATTAAATAACATTAAAATGTATATCACATATATAAGTATACTGTAGATTAAATAAAAATTATAATAATAATAATAATAATAATAATAATAAAATATTTCTATTAATCGCTGATATCATTAAATTTGATTCAATAACCAGATATATTTATTGTTTATATTATAATAAATATATTTATTAATTATAACAATATCTATTAATCCATATATCTACTAATAATAAAATTAAATAAAACTTTACAAAACAATGAATTCATAATGAATAAATAAATATAAATAAAAACTACAAATAATTAACTTAAAAACTTGAGACTGAAACTGGCGAAAACCTTGTACAGTGCATTAATAAGGAGAGAAAAAATATTTCTCTTTTTATATCCTTATGGCCTTGACTTAAATACAGTTATCCATGCCAGTGGGACATTCAACAGTAAAATCTTCGGAAAACAACAGACAGTCAAAAAGAATGCGCAGTACATAAAAAAAAAAAAAATGAACTACTGAACTACTTCTATAATTCCTCGTTAAATATCAAACAGCATATTATAAACATATGGCCAGTTTGCTGATTGTTTTACAATCATGTTTATTGCACCGACAATATTTCAAATTCACCTTTAACATGTCCTTCTTCAACTTTTATTGGTTTGCGTTTCGAATCATGACCTATATTGAATCTTTAGTTCAGTGTGGAGCCTTTTGTTTTAGAGACTAAAAGAGATTTCAATTAAAAGCCTGAACGCTCATGTGCGCTTTGCGAAAGGGAAAGTCCCAAAACAAAAGACCCCTCGGAGCCTGACCCCAGCCTGAACAATGCAGAGTTTATGCCAGTCACAATGTGGCACTTACGCCAGTCACAATGACTGGACAATCACAAGAAAGAGCGAAAGAAACACAAAAAGCCCTAAGAAACATTACTTATACCTAGTTATCTCAACAGCTCCATTTGAATATCGATCGCAAACTTTAACACAAGCAGCTGTGATGTAAGAATGAAGTATCTGCTGGTCTTTATCTAGGTCTCTGTTTTCAGGGTCAAATCTCAGCTCTGACATAAACAGGGTGTCATATCCCTTCGACATGTATACAAACACACTTCTGATCAGAAGAGCAGGGAGGAGATAAATGCACAGCCTTAACAGCTTATGAGATTAGGGAAATAAGTGTGCGTGTGAGCGCTGGAGTCAGGTGACATGTTACGCGAGTGATCTTGGATAAGAGGGCGAGATCAATGACCAGGTTATGCAGAAAAGTTATGTCGATCATTATGACACCTCATAAACAACACACACACATACCTTTGGATCTGAAATGCTGTTAAAGTTACCTATATAATCACGTTAACATTTAATTGATCCAAATCTATATTTTTTCATGAATTATATGAAATGGAATAAACGGGTATATAAGAGAACCGTGCACTAGGTGAGTGGAGGAGATCATATCACTCAGAATGAATGAATTATATAAGATGTGTTATGACGGAAGCGAGGCCGGGAGCGTTTTTGTTGGAGCTCTGTTATGTAGGCCAAATTATGTCTTTCAGGGGCTGTGTGTGTTGAAAGTAGGTCATTGAAGTGTCAAGTTCCAGCATCTGTTACTGACTGCACTCAATTACCTCCATGAAAACAGCAATCTGTACTCTAGCAATGTGTATATATGTATGATCAAAGTTGTGGTTGGTATTCTAACAATTACGGAGCAAGCTCCTTCGCTATCACGAATACCTGGTATTTGATGTCTATAGATCACTAGTATCCAGCTTGTTTGGATCTTAACACTGCTGTCAATCGTTAAAAAAAAAACACCTATTAATTGCAAATTGTTTCTAAAATTAATCACAATTAATCAATTAATCACCATTAATTGAAATTTTTAAATATACTTGTATATTGTAAGTATTTCACATTCAATCTTTAAATTAATGTAAAAACAACATAAAGACAGTATATTTTTAATATATGTGACCCCAGATCATAAAACCAGTCATAAATGTAAATTTCTCGAAATTGAGATTTATAAATCATCTGAAAGCTGAATAAATAAGCTTTCCGTTGGTGTATGGTTTGTTAGGACAATATTTGGTTGAGATACTACTATTTGAAAATCTGGAATCTGAGGGTGCAAAAAAATGTAAATATTGAGAAAATCACCTTTAAAGTTGTCCAAATGAAGTTCTTGGCAATGCATATTACTAATCAAAAATTAAGTTTTGATATATTTACAGTTGGAAATTTACAAAATATATTCATGGAACATGATCTTTACTTAATATCCTAATGATTTTTGGCATAAAAGAAACATTTATAAATATGACCCATCCAATGTATTTTTGGCTATTGCTACGAATATACTCGTGCAACATAAGATTGGTTTTGTGGTCCAGGGTCACATTTGTTATTTTTTTTTATAACTGAAGATAATTATCGCTGATGTCTCCAGGAAACTGCTCTTTTTTCCCCTAATATTTAACCATTGACTACAGCAATTCAGCATTACAGTATAATCATCGGTGCATTTATGCATGCAATTGAAGTGGCCATTTACAGCTGATAGGACAGCAGGGCTGCTAGGTTTTTACAACAATAACCACACAATTCCTACTCAAAACTAGCCTAAAACTAGCCTGTTTGCTTTTCAAGGGGGTTCCCTGGTAAAAATTGCATTCCTAAGGGAAAAATAAACTTTTCTGGCAGGGTTCCCCTGGTAAATTTAGCATTCCAGCGGTTAAATATCACGTTATTGGGGTCACTTCAACTTGTGGACATGAAAAACAACCCACGGCAACAGTGTTAAAGACTGTGCTACAAAAACCCACAGACTTAGCAGCACTGTAGAACAGGTAAAGTTGTTTTGACTGACATATGCGATCCTAGACCACAAAACCAGTAGTGTAGTAAGTAGCATTGCTATATTTGTAGCAAAAGCCAAAAATACATTGTATGGGTTATTAAATTATCAATTTTTCTTTTATGCCAAAAATCATTAGGATATTAAGTAAAGATATTTTGTAAATTTCCTACCATAAATATTTCAAAACTTAATTTTTGATTAGTAATATGCATTGCTAAGAACTTTATTTGGACAACTTAAAAGGCGATTTTCTCAATATTTTTATTTTTTTGCACCCTCAGATTTCAGACTTTCAAACAGTTGTATCTCAACCAAATATTGTCCTATTCTAACCAACCATAGCATCAATAGAAAGCATATTTATTCAGCTTTTAGGTGATGTATACACGTCAATTTCAAAAAATGTACCCTTATGACTAGTTTTGTGGTCCAGGGTCACACATAAATTTATTATAGGATAAAACAAAAACTATATTTACACATAAAAACAGTAAACAGGCAAACAGTAAAAATACTTGTGTCTTACCTCCACGCACTCCTTCTAGTGGATAGAAGAATGCTACCAACAGGTTCATGAGGACGGCGAGATTAAAGGAGATGCTGCTCCAAAAGGACATGTTACGGGAACACCAGTACAGGATGGGCTGAGCTGGAGGAGGCAGCAAGTCAAAAAAGATTCAATCCCAAACGTTGAGAGAACATGTACACCAACACAGCACAATTTGCACCTTTCCAGAGTGTTCATTTAAATGCCATAACAAAACTAAAAGGGTCCAATACTAGACCCCTGATGCACACCACATCAGAGCTCCCTGTACATGGTTCTGACACAAACGGACAAATTTCATTCAGAACCATTTGTTGATATACAAAGCCTTTGGAGAAGTGTATACATTTATTTAAGCACTCACACAACAACATTGGTTCAAACCAATTGCGTAAATTTAGAACAGGATCACCTGGTTGCCTGGAGAATGGAAGATGGCTGTGTTTGAAGCTGATTTTGGAAGTCATTATTTTTGCAACCGTGTTTGGTTTCGGCACTAGGTCAGAAATTACACATCACCCCTTTGAAACTGCCTGCACTGTGGTTTTAAAAAAGAAAATAATCTCACGTAATACGAAAAAAGGCCTGATGGGATGAAATAACGGATGATGTCACAAACAAGTTCCAAGCAGCACTGGTCATCTCTTACTTCTTCCAAGCTGAATTGTTTTTTTTATTGTGATTGATGGCATTATGTCATTCTACTGCCTTCGACTAAACAACTCGAGGACAGTTGTGCGTTAGTTTCCATGGCGATCTCAAGGACCAATTCTAAATAATCTCAAAGTCAAATGCGATCCAGCTGACAATGCGCATTTCCAATTACATCAAATCAGGACAACATCCAACGCACTAACTTTGTTACATCTAGTATCGCTTACAAAATATAGCCTTTTCTTTAGTTAAACAATGTGATTCCACATATTGAATGAAGATAGACACCGTCTGGTCAGTTGTGCAGTTTTCCAGGCATGCAATTTCACCACCCGCACCTAAAATTGAAGTCAACAACTGTAGAAATAAGACCAATGAGTTCGAAAGGTTTCTTAGTGTGGCCAAACCATATAGGAGAGCTTGCTGACCTCAACCGCCACCTTTGTTTTGACCCATGACTCTCTGAGGAGTCTAGCTGGAGGATTTAGTTTCTAAGCAATGGCTATTTTGACAGGGGGTTTTTGTCTGAAAAGAGGAACTGGAGGAGGGGACTTTCACACACAGGCCGCCACACTCATGACTTCGGGTTGCGGCAACGGAACGTTGCTTTTACTTTGATTCAAACTGATAAACTTCACATGTCAGTCGTAGAGGTGCATTACTAACTAACACGGAATTGACACCCTCCTTTTTATTAGCAACTCATGACCAAAAGGCACAAAGATACAAACTAGAAGTGCGGCCAAATGTTCCATGCAAGAAAATAGCTGTCACAAACCCCCTCGTCTATCTGTCTGCTTTTTGACACGGTTCAGATCTCTATCTTGCAGGTTTTATCTTGTTATTGCGGTTCACCTCATGCTCTTCTTGTCTGAGAACTCTTATCCTTTTCCAAATAACCCATTTTCTACCATCCTTGCCTCACCTTTCTAAAGCCTTTTCCATAGAAGCTGGATTTCGTTTAATGCAACAGTCAAAAATGCATGGGTACTGGGTAACTGAATCAGTTTTTACCTTTGATATCTTTCACATCCCAATTCTCAGTGTTTGCACTACGCCAGCCTCGACCTCTGATTGGTTTCTGGTTATGGTCTGGGATTTAAAACCAGCAAGTGCTGGTGCAGAGCCAGTTGGAAATGGTTCCAGATTGGTCACCAGCACCCGGTTGGTGGAAAATGGGTTTTAGAGTGTCTAGGTTCCCATCATCTGTTTATTTGATCCCTAGCTCAGCTTATTTCATAATCAGCTTTTGTAAAGTAAGCTGTTTGTTTGGGATTCATTCATACTTCTCCCACACATACAGCACACATACAACTAAAATCTTAAGCAAGCCTAACATCATTTGTAGTTACAGGTTTTATCTTGTCTATCTTACATAAGTTAACGTTTACACCCCCTCCCCAGTGCCCTGGCTTGAGGGGTCAGGGTGAGGCATGCATCTCGGCACGGACGCACAAAAAGCGGGGTGCCCTGCATGAATAGAGCCCTGATGGATCCCTGGAGGCTGAGGGAGTGGAGAGGGCGTGTAAAACGGCTTACTAGGTTATAGAGGAAGGGAGTGCGCACGCACAAGGCACGGAGTTTGCGTTACCAGTGGCCTCTTGAGTACCTCGCAGCTTCTTCTGCCAGTTCATCTCGTTGAAGAGGTCTTCGGAGCGTAAGAAGAAGTCGTTGATCTTGCTGCCCTGCTCGTCACGCTCCGTGGTGTAATACACGCGGAGTTTGGACTCCTGGGTTAGGAATTCGCAAATGTTGGGGACGGGAAAAACAATCTGCTCCATTGTGCGATCCAGGCGGACGATCTGGGGAAAAACAGATGTTGCAAGCTGTCTGGATTGGCTATGGGGGTTACATTTGTGAAGATTTGCAAACACAGTTGCTGTTTTGGCTTTTACTTGTCGCCTCTAAAGGTGCAATCACATTAGCGATAATTCAGTGAATTTTCGAAGGTAAAGTCGACTGTCCAATGTCAATAGCGATAGCATTGCTGGGCAACGCGGTGAACATATGTAGCAAAATTACACTGGAGCGAAATTCGTAGGAACATTTTTTCGCCTTTAAGTGAAACTCACGATTGCGTAGATACTTTAAAATGGGATTTTGCCTGCAACATTTTGCAAATCAATGGTAAATGTAACCATACCTTAGGGGACAAAGCTATTTATTTGAGATAAACACAACATTTAGCGATTAAATTTGCATATGAACGAACTTGGTCATACTTTTTATTTGCTATAATTTTAGTTGCTATGCTATGCAATTGCTAAGATTTTCTAGTGATGCTACATGGTTACTAGGGCGCTCTGGGTTAAAAATAAAGTCTCTATAAGGGCTGGACGATTAATTGAAAAGTAATCAAAATTGAAATTCAGAACTATTAATCGATGTAATTTTCCCATGTCAATTATGTTGTTTTTTTTAATTCCTGTTAATTGCCATTAAAAACATACTACCGCGTTTGTAGTCAGCCCTATACAGAGATGTATAACCGTTGCGCTCGTGTAAAACCATTGTGAAAGTCATTTCCTGCTGCCAGCAGGTGGCGCTATGATTATAACAAAATAATGGCCTTTAGATGCATTCAGTCCAGGACTCTCATCAAACGTGTAAAGTTATAACAGTTTCCTTTGACATGATGAAACACCCTTTAACGAAAACTCAAGATCTTTGCAATTTAACAACGCGAAGGCCTTTAGATTAGACTGACCAAATATAATGTTGATGTCATTAAATCTCTATGAGAGTTCATTAGAGTGTAAAACATGACACGTCCTGTTGTCAGCAGGTGGCACTATGGCTATTACTGAATATGGGCATGGGCATGTGTTCAGGACAGGACTCTTATCAAACGTGAATTTTGGTGCAGATCGGACATTGTATGCCTGAGTTATAACAACTTCCCTTTTCACAGAAAAACATAAAACGAAGTTTGTCAGGCCACCACGGACACGCCCTTTAACGAAAACTCAAGATCTTCGCAATTTAACGTCACAAAGGCCTTTAGACTACACTGACCAAACTTGGTGATGATCTGTTTAAAATAAAAACGCCCGAAAATGGCAAAAACGGCATAAAACTTGCCGAAAAAATTTTAAATAACAGACTTCCTGTTGGGTTTCGGACTTCGTACAGAGGGACTTTTTTGTAGGTGTTGGTGTGTTACGTGTGTCTACCAAATTTCATACATGTATGTGAAACACAGCTTGATGGGCACTTCGTTGAAATTTTATAGGTGGTCATATTGTCCAGCCGTAGTCTCTATGATATTCTAATCGCTACAGTGCAAGTGTATAGGATTTTTTGTACATTTTTTGTACAATTCGCCAGGTGAAAACCATGAATCATGTCCGAACAACAGTGATGCTTGTGTACTCAAGTATGAGAACCTATGGATGCCGGTCACCATTGATGGGCAACACTGACCTCGATTTGTGCTGTGTGTTTGGCGTAGAACTCCAAAGCTTCATCTCCCTCCCCATAAGTCCCTCCTGGCTTCAGCATGGCCTGGAGTTCCTTGTTGTGTCTGGCTAGCTGTGGGTGTATGTGGAAAAAGGGATGAGTCTTTGCTTGTTTTCATTGAGACATTGTATATATGTTGCAATGATGACCCATCTGGCCTTGTTGTTTTGCTCATAACACACTTTACTGTCAGTCAACACCTGTCTGAGAAATGCTTGTTTGAAATGAAGAGCACAAACGTTAACTCCTAACTGTCCAATGCGTAGGTTGCATTAAATTAATGACATACCTAATGTATGAATGTTTCAGAATATGTCGTCAAAAGTGATGTCAACTGTGCTGTATTGTTCACATAAAAAGTTTCATCCCTAATCCTATAATACACCAAGGCAGTCATGTCACCCATACCTCGGGCAAATATCATGAAACATTTTACCAGTCTAAAACCTTTAGACGATGATAAATAACACTGTCACAATTAATCACTAATTTAATTATGTTATTTTTCATATATTTGTGAATGTATGTTTTCTCCTTTTTATTATGCATCTAAATTTGATCTGCTTCTCCAACAGCTAAATGGCCATGAAATAGCCGCATTCAAAATCCTCACAATGGCCCAATTACGACAACAACTGAGGGTCAAAGCCCAGCATTGAACAAATAAACTCTGTTTAAAAAACACGGCCAGCGTAGCCACCACAGAAATGGATTAAATGTTCCTGCAATTATGGACTGACCTTTTAAGCCTCAACCTGCAAAAGCATATTCTCTATTATCTGGGTAAAACTGAATCAAAGCGCCCTGTTTAATGTAGGTTTTGTTCTCTGGTCTTTTCATTCACCAACTCCTGATGCCAAGCAGTGTCATTTGGAGGGCCGCTGGAAAAGCTGTACCGCTCCTAACACGGTTACATAACTGATCCTCCGACAATGACCCAGATAATTACGTGAATAGGCAGAAAATCTATACTGAAGCACACGGGGTGGAGAAGGTTAGGCGGTGATATAATCCAGACATCTGGCACAGTGAGCGCAGTGAAAGTGTGTGTAAGTGCATATTTGCGTGCGTCACCTGATGAGCCAGGATGTAGATGTTGTGACCCACATTTCGCGGAGAAGCGGCGTGTTCTTCCTCACCATTCTCATCATCGTCTGTGTGCTCTACCTCAATTTCTCCCTGCATGTAGGCCTTTTTGATCACCTCCACCTGTGCACCAACCAAACATTTAAATATTGACAGTAGATGGTTTGCCACCATATGCAAAACAGAAGATCTGCCCACAGGAACAGGAGAAAGACGCAAAGTGCTATTCACCAGTTCTTTAGGCCTCATGTTATACAAGATCCTCTCTGCATTCTCACTGTCGTGCCGGCTTTCCATGATGGCGAGCAGAAGCTTTGAGGCGTTATTCTGTAACAAAAAGATGTTTATGTCACTTATTTTGGAGTAAAGTGAAAACTACAAGTCCCATAATGCTGTGGAAGAGTTTTCACACCTTGAGCTCCAGGACCAAGTCCATCCTCTTTTTTTCCGAGAGGGTTGATGTCGTTGAGGATGAGAGCGATGATTATGTCAATGCCATTACATTCATGTGTGGCAATACAATTCTGAACAAGAGAGATAAAATAAAATATACACATTATAGCATTAAAACTGTATATATATATATATTTTTTTTTTTTAAATGCAATTTATTCCTGTAATGCAAAGCTGATTTTTTTTTTTAAAAATTACAGATTTTTATTTATTTTAAACAAATGTACAAGGTTTTTTCTGTCACTTTTGCTCTATTTAATGCATATTTAAATATTAATTAAAAAATAAATAAATAAAACAGAATTACAGAATTGAGAATTACAGAAAAAAATAATAATAATAAAAACGCACACACATTCCTAAACGTTTAACATGAAAGCCAACCTGCAATTATGCAATTATGGCCCTGGAACAGATTGCTTTAGTGAGAGACTAATCATCTAATCATTACAGGACAATAGCACATTGTCGTCATACAAGCGACTACATTTCCTCATAGAAAAGTAGGACAATGATGATAATCAGCTCCATTATGAATGAATGTCCTACAAAGTCAAAAAAAGAAAAAAAGTTGCATAATGCCTAGCCCGAAACACAAAGAAAGAATTTGCCATCATTTTGATTAGACAATAGTGGGTATATAGTGTATGTGCGTCTAAGGCGGCATCATCTTAAAGGGATAGTTCACCCACAAATGAACATTGTCATTAATTACTCACCCTAATGTCGTTCCAAACCTGTTAGACCTTCGTTCATCTTCAGAACACAAATTAAGATATTTTTGATTAAATCTGACTCCTGCTTTGCAGATTTCATCAAATATATCTTAATTTGTGTTCTGATAATGAATGCAGGTCTAACAGGTTTGGAATGACATGAGGGCGAGTAATGACAGAATTGTAATTTTTGGGTGAACTATTTCCTTAAAGGAGAAGTACACTTTCGAAACAAAGTTTCACATATAATGTACTCACCCCACTGTCATCCAAGATGTTCATGTCTTTCTTTTTTCAGTCGTAAAGAAATTATGTTCTTTGAGGAAAACATTTCAGCATTTTTCTCCATATAATGGACTGATATGGTGCCCCGATTTTGAACTTCCAAAATGCAGTTTAAATGCGGCTTCAAACGATCCCAATGCGGTTGTAAACGGGTCTTATCTAGCGAAACGAACGGTTATTTTCATAAAAAAATATACAATTTAAATACTTTTTAATCTCAAACGCTCGTCTTGTCTTGCTCTCGTTGAACTCTGTGTATTCTGGCTCAAGACAGTTAGGGTATGTCAAAAAACTCCAATCGTATTTTCTCCCTCAACTTCAAAGATCATTTCAGTATAATTCTACATCGCTGCAGAAGTACCGACCCAGTCTTTGCAAA
This sequence comes from Labeo rohita, assembly GCF_022985175.1. Taxonomy (NCBI): domain Eukaryota; kingdom Metazoa; phylum Chordata; class Actinopteri; order Cypriniformes; family Cyprinidae; genus Labeo; species Labeo rohita. The sequence continues at coordinate 18,463,225 of NC_066879.1, read as the reverse complement.
ATAAACATGCAAAGAAGATCAAACACCCTTAACAAAAAAGGTAAAACAGCAACATAGGACGATTTTGAAGTTGAGGAAGAACATGAGATTGGAGTTTTTCAACATACCCTAACTGTCATGACCTGGAACAAAAACAGTTTAGGCAGAGTAAGACAAGAGGAGCGTTTGACATTAAAAAGTATTAAATTGTATTATTTTTTTGAAAATAACCGATCGTTTCGCTATATAAGACCCTTCTTTCTCGGCTGGGATCATTTACAACCTGCATATTGGAAGTTCAAAGTCGAGGCACCATATCAGTCCATCACATGAAGAAAAATGCTGAAATGTTTTCCTCAAAAAACAATTTCTTTACGACCGGAGAAAGAAAGACATGAACATCTTGGATGACAATGGGGTGAGTACATTATATGTGAATCTTTGTTTTGGAAGTGGACTTCTCCTTTAAAGTATGGAATAGAAAGAGTATGTAGATGTGTCAAGTCCACCTGGTTTTCATGGCAAGGCCCCTGGCAGTACTCCGTCAGGCTCTCCACCGTCTGGTTTATAAGAGCGACGTTCTTCTCATTAATGTAGAGACCCAGCAGCCCCAGACCTCCTGTAGTGCTGCCACATATACAATCCAGAAACTGCAGTGTCTCACACACCAGGTTGTAGTTGTTTTTGTTGTTCTGACAACGAAGGAAGTTCTAGGGAACAAGCGAGAAAAACAGGATATGAGGGACATGCTGCTTTTGTACTTATAAGTCATATTAGAGCAAGAAGAGGCACAGAGTCAATATAAAACTCCTAGTATGGTAAGGAATAGGATTTCAGAGAGATAGATTCAATCAAGAGTCACAAAAAGTGGATTTCAGATTTTTTTATATCCGTTTTTTTTTCTTTAACGACCTTGAGAAAGTCCGACCCAAGTGGTAAAAGTATAAAACATTTATATGATGTAACCATCCACAGAATGGGGTTATGTAAAAAGTTAAAAATACAAACATTAGGTAACCAAGGAAATAATTATAAAACAATTCACCAAATGATTAATGATAAGCTAACTGTAAAGCATGAAACTTTTCTTTAGAAAATAAACAATCAGTTTTACTTGCATTGCACTACTGATACTTTTCAGTACTGAATAAAAAAAAAGTTTCTTTATACTGTAGATTTATATTGTATTGCTGTAAACATTTACAGGGTGATGTAATGTAAGAAGTTCAAGATAAACAAAAAGCAAGGAAGGAAATCATTCTGAAACAATTCGCAAAATGTGGCTCATTAGCTAATTACCTTGAAACTAGCATGAGTCTCTTCCAAAATTGAGAGACATCTCTTATTTTAGCTTGTTATTAATACGCTCCATTTACTTTCTTAAATACACATTCCTGCTCTTACTGTGTACAATTCATTTGCTGTACAAGCTTTTACTGTAATATTTTTAGCCTTTTCAGCTAACAGCTTTCAGATTTACTAAGCTTTTAATCACTGGATCCATTCTGGTACCCACTTTTCCCAATTTAATCAGCTGCCAATGGATGAAATTAAGTCCCTTCCTACATTTAAGTCTCAAATATCACTTTTCAGTGAGAAATACACCACAGTAGGGAACTAAAATGGCTTGCAAAGATCATTTCATGTTGAGCTGAATGAATAAAATCCTTTGATTTGATCCTGTGATGGCCCTATGATTTCCGCGATACGGAAAACGAGGACAGAACCATGGAATGCAGTCATAAAAATGGACAGACTAGTGTCTGTAATTTTAAGCTGCAAAAACTGCATGTTGTGCGTGTCTCTGTGTGAATAAATGAGCAGGACAGACGTGCAATTTCGTTTACTACACACATACTGAAGCGGCGTTTTCAGCATCTGCCACCTCATTATGTGAGTACATAATCAATCTCTAGAACTGCTCTGAGAGTCATCTCAGGTCTCAATCTCAGGTCTTCACAGCAACTCGTCAAAATAACATTATTTTTTTTTAAATATTTACGAGAGAAAAAAAAAAAAAAAATCACCAAAATTTATTTAGCTGAAAAATGTATATTTAACACTAACATAACACTATATTTAAATACACAACAGTATTTTTGATTTTTTTTTTTTTTTTTTATTAATTAATTAGAGATGTTTTCAATTATTAAAATGTACTGAAACCATTAAAATGCAATCCTGAAAACTAATGGACATCACAGAACTAGGTAAAAAATTTTTTAAAAAAATAGGGCCTTAGAAATGTAATTTTTGTTAAACATTTAATAAATTGCTGTTCAATTCTGCATTTGTCATGATTTCATGTCATGAATTAATTAGACATGGTTTTTGATTAGTAAAATAATAAATATACTGTATAATTAATTAAAAAATATATAATGAAACAAAAAAAATTAAAATGGGGAAAAAAACTAATTCCAGAAAAAAAAAAAAAAAAATATATATATAAAAAAAAAAAATATATATATATATATATATATATATATGTTTGGGGTCAGTAAGACTTGTAATAGTCTTTAAAGAAGTCTCTTATGCTCATCAAGGCTGCATTTATTTGATTAAAAATATAGAAAAAAAAAACAGTAATATTGCAAAATGTTTTTACAATATAAAATAATGTTTTTTATTTTAACATACTTTAAAATAGAATTTATTCCTGTGATGAAAAGCTGATTTTTTTATCAGCTGTTACTCAAGTCTTAAGTGTCACATGATCCTTCAGAAATCATTCTAATATGCGGATTTATTATTAGAATGATCAATGTTGGATAATATCAACAGTTGTGCTGCCAAATATTTTTTGGAACCTGTGATTTTTTTTTTCAGGATTCTTTCATGAATAACAAGTTTAAAAAGTACAGTGTTTATTCAAAATATAAATATTTTACAACAATGTAAATTATTTATTATTAACTTTTAATAAACTTTTAATTATTAACTTAATACATCCTTGGTGAATAAAAGACCCCAAACTTTTGAACGGTAGTGTGTATATATATATATATATATATTTTTTTTTTTTCATATAATTATAATCAAACAAAAAAATTAAAATGGGGAAAAAAAACTCCAATAAATTAAATAAAATATATATATATATATATATATATATATATATATAACAAATACCAGGGGAAAAATATACACACACGCACGCACGCACGCACACATATATGTGTGTGTGTGTGTGTGTGTGTGTGTACTGCGGTCCCCACAATGTTAAAAAAATTATTAAAAATAGTATATGATGTTTATCTGAAAGTGTAACGATGCAAACATGTTTTCTGTGAGGGCTAGGTTTAGGGTTAGGGTTGGGTTAGGGGATAGACAATATCGTTTGGTTAGTATAAAATCTATAGAAGTCTATGGAAAGTCCCCACAGTTCACAAAAACAAACATGTGTGTGTGTGTGTGTGTGTGTGTGTGTGTGTGTGTATGTATGAGTGTAAAGTGTAGTTAGATAACAGATATGATAGTTGGTTGCCTCAAGGCAACAAACTTTTAAAAAATAAATAAAAAAATAATAAAAATGTTTATTGATATTGTAAACATCACAAATCATTTTTTCCCTCATCGATATCATATTGTGTGCCATAGAGGGTTAAATGTAAGCCATTACAATATTGCATTACTCCATAAAAAAGTAACTAATTTCATTACTTTTTATGCAAAGTAATGCATTACATTACTTTTGTGTTACTTTTTGTCACCTGAGCTGGGCTTGCTTATTTGTTTTTAATAACAAAGAAAAAACATTTCACACAAAAAATGAAATTTATAAGCCTTCAGCTGAAGAAACCGCTTCTTTATCTGCACGACACTCCTGTTTTCTTTCAACATGGGACAGTAACTGCATTACTTATTTGAAAAAGTATCTCAGATATTTCATTATAAATTTAAAAGTAATGTGTTACTTTACTAGTTACTTGAAAAGTAATCTGATTATATAACTCTTATAGGTTACTTGTAATGCAACAACACTGTAAGTTACTTTTTTAGTTAGCAACGTTTAGGAAACTTACTTAGCATCACCAATACTAATTTACTCAAAATATTCTCCAGTACAGCAGCTGACCTGCAGTTCGCGGTTGTGGTTTTCACAAAGCAGCTGCAGGAGGCGCAGAATTGGCTGCATGATGGTTATGATCACACTCATCTCATTGTCATCCTGGTTCTTGTCGCCTGTGCTGCTCTGCCCTTCCGCCACATTCAGATGCTCGTCTGCGTCCGCCTCCCTTCGGTAAGCGGTGAAGGCCTTCTTAGTGGCCGTAGAAGCTTCGATAAGTTGCTCTCGCACTTCCTCGGTTACTACTGCAACATCCTTGACTGAAAAACGGGGTGGATTGTATTTGTTTAGTATGGTTATATGATATAATTGTATGTGTTATAATCACATGTAGTGGTATGTGTAGTTTATGGTCAGGCGTGCTGAGCCCTGACCTTTTTTGCGTGTTTGGGCGTCCTTGTCGTTGGTGTCCTCGTCTTTGCGCTTGCTGCCCAGATCGCTGGTGTTGACCGTCACAGTTGCCTTGATCTCTTGCTGGGCCAACTTCATCCGCTCGTAAAACACTTTGAAGAACTTCTCTGATTTACTGTCACCCGTCAGACGACAGAAAAATGACCGCTGAAAGGATAGAAAAATTAAAAGAATAGAGTTAGCATACTGTAAATGAGCAGAAAAGACAGGGTGGGAGATATGTGGGGGGTTTTTGTGCATCAATAACAGTCATAATTTGTCTTTCTCTGACCTTCAGAACTGAATGGAACTCAGATCATAAATAATTCCCATAGTCTGCATGTCATCTAAACACAAACCACATAGATACCAGGAAGAGCAATAGTTTTTTTTTTTTTTTTTTTTTTTTTTTTTTTATGTATATATATACATACATACATACATATACATACATATATCTGACATATTTCTTTTTCCATCTTCATATTTCCATCTGACATATTTCTTTAAAATTAGCATTTCTTACTGGCTACATATATATATATATATATATATATATATATATATACATATACATACATACAAAAATTTAGATTTCACCTAAAGCAAAGTTTTTTTAAATATATTTTTGCATTTTATATTCTTTTTGTGTAATAAAAATAATAATGTATATTAAATACATACATATATACACACTAAATATATATTTTTATTTAAAAATCCTATCTTTTATGAAAACTAATATCAGAATTAATAAAAATAAATAAATAAAGGGCACACATATATCATTTTTTATTTTAATTAATATAGATTTATTGTTTATAGAATATTTACTATATATACTAAATATTATATACATTATATATTTTATAACATTAAATCTATATAAATATAAAATCACAAAATACAAGATATATATGTCTATAATAAATTTTATTTTTATTTTATTTTTGTATTTTTTAGTAATTATGATAATAGATTTCATAAAATATGTCTAGTGCGTATACTATATATAATATTAATATTATAGTTAATATTTTAAGTTAATATATGTGTGTGTGTATGAAAACTATTATAACTTAAATAAAATATTACATATGTATATCAGTTGTATTTTATAAAATTAATACATAAAATACATAAATATATATATATACACACACACACATATACATATATATATATATATTATATAGTGATATCACATATTTATTTATTTCATATATTATATTATATATTAATATTATATACATTTTTAATCATTTTTATGTATGTGTGCGTGTGCTCGTAGAAATAATAATACATAACACACATGCACACTAAAAATTATGAAAATTTTTTTATATGATTAATAAAAATAAAACCAATTATAGACATAATTTGTATTTTATATTTATATAGATTTAATAGATCTATTGTTTATATTAAATAATGTATAATATTATATTCAACAACAATAATACATTAATATTATATATTTATATAACATATTGATTACATATATTATATTTAATATATATGTATTTTTAAAGGAAAAATAACAATATATTTTAAATCATAAATAATAATAATAATTATTTGTATTATTTCCAATGTATATTTACTGTTCATAGATAACTTTAAATTACACATACAAATTATACAAACACACCACACACACACATACAAATAAAATTGTTTATTATATAATAATGAAATATTTCAATATATTCAATTCAAATTCATATATTTATTTGCAATATTTTTATTTTATATTTATTTCTCTTGTACACTTATATCTCAAATAGTCAAGCCAAACTTGATTCCTAGTGAACCTTCTGATGTGCATGTGCCACTCCTGCACCAGTGCATAAGGAGTTAAGCGAGCCGCGCAATGCAGCCATGCTCCTCAGCAGAGTTCTCACGTCCCTCCCTCCCCTCCACCCTGTTTACTGCCAGCCAGACTCACACCACTGCGGTTACATAACCCTCTCAGAGCGGCCCGACACACACACAAACTCTCAGCAATTACCACGGAAATAACCTGGAGTGCCTCCCTCAGCTCACCTGATTTTACACCATCTGTCTTCACACCGTCCCAAGCGCAACAAGGTTGGCACAGTCGACACGTTCACACAAACAAGCAGCGCAAGTGGACGATTCACACAGCGTGCTTTCCAACGACACCCATTCAAGTGGTTTGGTTGTATTTTATTTATAAAGTTACACCAAATTGAAGTGCGTTTTAAGAATGCAACATCCAAATCGAAATATCGAAGGAAAACTTTCAGCTTCCTTCTATGAATAAAAGCATCCTGCTGGTTATGTAGTGTTTCTCTCCGGTATATCCTGTCCTACTTTCACTCTCTTTTTTTTTCCTTACATAAGTCAGTAATCAGCTGAGTGGCGGAGGGGATAGCAGCGAGAGACTGCTCATGCACGCTCGCACAGGACGACAGGGGAAAAAAGGAGGGGAAAAGAGCGCAGAGGAAAATCCTGCCCTACTTTTCTCGAGCCAAACAGGCACGGAGCGGGCGTGTGATGCGCGACACAAGGAGGGAGGGAGGGTGAGTTATCAGCCGAATTCTGGGGCAGTTTTGAAAGCTCGTTACATAACCAGCCTTCTTTCCAGGTTAACAGTGAACGCAGTCATTCAGGCCTCCTTCAAACAACAACGGGCGAATGAGAAACGCAACACACCCACAGCGACGCACACTCACACATGCACAAAAGAGAAGTACTTAAAAAATGAATCATCTGCTCCAGCACATCCAGTAAACCTCAGGACGTCATCGGACAACGTGCATTTTATTTAAAAAAAACTTTAATCTCTTTTCTGTGAATGACCTCTTTGTTAAATGCTCCTCACTGGAGTTAATTGAAGGCAGCGCTGACACGGAGCCAGTGGTTCCGACAGATTAAAATGCGAAGCGAATCAGCAGGTTATGTAAGACCCCGGAGCGGAGGAGAAGCGGAGTTTAAGGCATTACGGCATTCAAATGTGCAAGTCTCATGACTGCTCTTATAAACAAGACGGCCACATCAGATGCGTCGCCGCAGTAAACATGTCAACACCTGACTGCCATATGACGCACATCCAGGAAAACAGCAAAACAGTGGAACGGTTGGGAAAATAAGCACGGAAAGTGTTTTCCAGGTGTTAGACAGGAGTCTTCGAGGTTTTTCAGGCCAAGGACTCCCTAGGGGAACCGTGTAACATGTTCCATAAAACTGAGTGTTGCATCTTAAGCCTGGTTTATAAGAACAATAATTAATGCTTAATGTTTGTTAAAGCATTTTGATTAGCCAATTAGCTGAACCTTAGATTTTTAGCCTCAGCTGAAGTTAACTAAAAATGTAGCTTAGCTGTACAGTTAGATAAAAAGTATAAAAATAAATATCTAAAATAAAAGAAAAACAAATAAATGCATAATTAAATTTAAAAAAATATATAATAATTTAAATACACATACTTCAAAATAAAATTACAATAAAAAATAATTAATAAAAAATGTATAATTAACAGTATAATTTATAATTTCTAAATATTACAATAAAATATAATTAATAAAAAGAAACAAAAAAAATGTAGAAAACTAAACAAATAAATACATATATAAAAAATAAAAAAACTAATTAGAGTATAATTAAATAAAAATATAAAAAACAAATGTGTAACATAATAATTTAAATATACATAATATAATTCAAAATTAAATTAAATATTAAAAATAAAACGAATTAAAAATAAATGTATAATAAATAAACAAATATATAAAAGAAATAAACAAAGAAATGTATAATTAACAATATAATTTATAATTTCTAAATATTACAATAAAAAAATGTAGAAAAATAAACAAATAAATACATACACTACCGTTCAAAAGTTTGGGGTCAGTACATTTTTATTGTTTCTTTTTTTTTTTTTTTTTAAGAAATTAATACTTTTATTCACCAAGGATGTATTAAGTTAATAATTAAAAGTTTATTAAAAGTTAATAATAAATAATTTACATTGTTATAAAATATTTATATTTTGAATAAACACTGTACTTTTTAAACTTGTTATTCATGAAAGAATCCTGAAAAAAAAAAAAAAAAAAAAAAAAAAAAAAAATCACAGGTTCCAAAAAATATTTGGCAGCACAACTGTTGATATTATCCAACATTGATCATTCTAATAATAAATCCGCATATTAGAATGATTTCTGAAGGATCATGTGACACTTAAGACTGGAGTAACAGCTGATAAAAATTCAGCATTTCATCACAGGAATAAATTCTATTTTAAAGTATGTTAAAATAAAAAACATTATTTTATATTGTAAAAACATTTTGCAATATTACTGTTTTTTTTCTATATTGTTAATCAAATAAATGCAGCCTTGATGAGCATAAGAGACTTCTTTAAAGACTATTACAAGTCTTACTGACCCCAAACTTTTGAACGGTAGTGTATATAAAAAATAAAAAAACACATTAATGCATAATTAAATGAAAATATAAAAAACAAACGTGTAACTTATAATTTATATATACGTAACATTATTCAAAATTAAATGAAATAATATTTAAAATAAAACGAATTAAAAATAAATAAATGTATAAAACAAATAAAAACAAAGAAATGTATAATTAACCATATAATTTATAATTATTAAAATAAAAATAAATGGAGAAAAAAAAAAATCGAAAAATAAATGAATAAATAAACAAACATATAAAAAATAAAGAACAAATAAAAATATAAAAAAAATGTATATCTAATACCAAAAATAATAATGAAAATAAATGCAGAACAAAAAATGTTTAAAAAAAAATAAATGAATAAACCATTGAATATATATAAAAATAAACAAAATGTATAATTAAATAAAAATATACAAAAAAACCCAAATAAATGTGTATCTAGTAATAATTTAAATATACATAATATAATTCAAAATTAAATTAAATATTAAAAAAATCATATAAAATAAATGAATAAATATTAAATAAAAATCTAAGAAATGTATAAACAACTATTTAACTTAGAATTCATAAATATATAATTAAATAAAATCTAAAAATAAACTTATAATAATTAAAATATACATAATATAATATTTCAAAATATCATATTAAATATACAAATAATTAAAACTAAATAAAATAAATAAAAACAAATATATAAGATAATTAAAAACAAATAAATGTATAATTAACTATTTAATTTATAATTTATGAATATACAATCAAATAATATAAAAACCAAATAAATGTATAACTATTAATAATACTTTAAATATATTTAATATAACTTAAAATAAAATAAATAATATATAAAACAATAAATAATTACCAAAAATAAATACAGAAAAAATAAATAAATAACTCAAAAACACTTACAATTACAGAAGTAAATATGAAAATGTTTAATGTTTAAACAAAATCTTTTTTTTTTTTTCCATCAACTATCGCTGTCACTTCTGAATACTGAATACTGGTACTCCCTAGTAACATGGAGTGTTGTGAATCTTATGTTATTTGCACAGCTGGAATTGATACAAGAGTTTCCAGTGTTGTACAAGCCGCATACAATCAGCTCTGCGTACTAACGGACATACTTGACTTCTGCATGACCTTTATGTGCTGTATGACACAAGCCCACATGGCTCTTCATAATGCATGTGAGAAATAAACAAGATGCTGTATCATGAGCTGATGACTTTAAAAACAAACTCCTATATGAAATTAGTCATTTATAATGTTACAAAAGATTTCTACTGCAAACAAATAATTTGTACAACGTCTGATAATAGTAAGAAATGTTTCTAGAACAGCAAATCGGCATATCAGAATGATTTCTGAAAAATCATGTGAAACTGAAGACTGAAGTGATAATGCTGAAAATTCAGCTTTGACATCACAGGATTAAACTGCATTTTATTATCATCTAATTCAAGTTCAAGGCCTGTCTTGTGCCTTGAACCCATCGCATCTTGACTACAAGCCTATCAGCTTGTTATACATCAACAAGTGTATCCAGACAAGGTGACCAGCCACAACCTGAGAGGAAATGGGCTCTGCATGGGCAGGTGAACGTGGGCAGTTCCCTAATAGCAGCATCAACGCACGCAGCGAAAGGTCAACCAGCAACCGCCTTCCCCCCTCCGTCCCCTTCTCGTCTATCCGTGCTCTTGGCATCAACAAGAGGATGTTATGTAAGATCTATTTATAAGCACGAGCTCAATCAGTGCCGTCGTCGTGCCCACCCCGCCTCGTAACCACGGGAACGGCTCGCACGGCGGTAGCTGGGGATGCGGGGAGATGTTGACGGGCGGCTACGCTGCACGTCCTTCACACTTCAACAGCAGCTGAAGGAAAGAGTGCAAAACGACACGCATATAGACGCAACAACTTAGGGATTTTAAGTGCACTTACTAAATCCATTAGAGAGCACTAAAGATGCAGCACGAAACAGACCATTATAATACGAGACGGAGAGGGCGTTAACTCTATAATGCCTACTGTATCATATTTGATATGGAAATTTCAAAGGCCTCTACATAAACAGAGCTGAAAAGCCTGTTGCACTACATGCCTTCTGCAGTCTGACTGATAGTTTATACTAGCAACCACAGTGAAAAAAAAAAAAACACTAAAATGTATTTATTTTGTGCTATGTATACTACAAACAAGGGCTTTTAGCATAATTCTAAAAACATTTACCTTTAGGTGTCTTCATGCTTTGAATTTTTCACTGTTTTTTTTGTAAAATAAATGCAAGAATAACTTTTATATTGTTAGTGATATTTCAAGATGGACTGAAGTTTTTAATCAATATTAATATTAAGCAATATTATAAATTGGGATTTATTTATTTTTTTTTAGTTTAATTTTAATTGAATTTATATATATATATATATATAAATTTTTTTTTAAATATTTAATTTATTTTTAAATTCAGTTTTAGTTTTAGTAATTTAGTACTTCAACATAAAGTTAGGTGCCAAGGCAACTTAAACTCAATTTTTAATTCATTTAAATTATAAATAATTATATATATACATAAAAAATTATATATGTGTGTGTGTGTGTGTGTGTGTGTGTATGTACGTACAAGTAATTTTACATAATTTTAATTGTTTTTATTTTTTTATAAATTTTCATTAACTTTAAATTTTAGTTACAAGGTAAAAAAAAAAAATTCAGTTCATTCATTTTTAAAATTAATATTAATCAATTTCTTTTGTTCATTTATTTTTTTCAGTTTAATTTTAATTGTATTTAACTGTATTTACTTTTTATATATATTTTCACTATTTTTTTAAAATTCTGTTTTAATTTTAGTAAGTACTTTTTTTTCAATTTAAATTGTATTTATTTTATTTTGTTTATATTTTTATATTTTCATACATTTTTAAATTCAGTTTTATTTATTTGTTTATTTAATTTTTTAACACAATTATTTTAGTTATTTGCCAAGAGAAAAACCTAATTTCATTCTATTTAATTTCTTCTTTAAAAAAAAAAAATATAATATAATAATAATCAATATTTTGAATTGGGTTTTATTTCTTTTTTCAGTTTAATTTTAATTAGATTTAATTGTTTTTATTTTATTTCATTTTTTATATATATATATATATATATTTTAATTCAGTTTTAGTAATTTCTGATTTATTTTAATTACACAATTTTTGTTCTGGCAGATTTTATTTTCTTTGTTTTCCTTATGTTTATTTTTATACTATGTGCAGAGAGTCAAAAGAGGCATTCATGCAAGTATGAATTTAATAAACAGTCTGATTTAATGTTTTAAAAGATCTCATTTACATTACAATCTATCAGAATTTCATCTTACTTTTTGTCCATATAAACATCAGCAACTGCACAAATCTCATATTTTTGCTCAGTTTAGGCCTCTGAATAAAACTTTTAGGAGGTTTTTTCCTCCTACACATTCTACTATATCATACTGCATATAAGCCATAAAAGCCTGATGTATCAAATAAGATAACATGCAAACTTTTGCTTTTGGATTTTTAGAATATTTTGTCTTTCAAAAAACTGGTTAACTTAAAAAAAAAAAAAAAAAAAAAAAAGATTCTGACTATCATTTCATAAGCCAGGCTTTGTAGGCTTGAATAAGCTGGATGTAAATACGGTCGAGGTCAGCTTTAGACGCACTCTCACATGCCTAGAGTAATAACACTCACACCTGTTGTGCTTCATTACGCTCATGTGCGTCTGCTCGTGTCTTGTGGGGCTGTTTGCAGTTTACGGTAACCAAGAGGGCCGTAGGCAAAAACAGAGCTATGCGCACGGCTAACTTCAAGTGCACAGAACGTCTCCAAGGACGACTCCGACCGTGACAAAGTCTGAAAAAGACTGTAAATATTTATAGGTCATGAAGTTAACAAACACACAAAAGCACTTCCCCCTCACACACACTGGGTGTTCGTTATGTAGGTCACAAGCTAATGTTTAACCGATGTGCGTGCATTTATGCGGCAGGCAACAGGTGCGGGGTGTGACCTGAAACTTCGGGAGGAGTCTTCCAGTTTGAGTTTGTGTCCTGCTACACCTGACGCCATTTTTCCAGCATTACATAACAGGCCTGACTATAATAAGAGGCAACGTTTTGAGTTCAAAAGAGCGAGATTCTCATTCTTCTGCATCTCCTCTCTTTTAAAGAGGTTCCAAATGGAGCTATGAGTCAGAACCTGAGCAAAAAAAATCATCCGATATTGCAGGCTAAACAAAAGCCGTGACCTTTGGATCCCAATCTGAAGGCCAATTTCTATGGCTCAAGGATGGAGACCCTTCGTTCCTCTCCCAGGTGCCGGGAACGCATTTCTATTTATACTTTTCTCAGGAAATCGGCGAGCCATACGTGCGTACGTGTGCCAGCCAGCTGGAAATAACATGGCACGTCTCCTGCATTCAAATGACAGCGTCACTTTCTCTTTTTAAAAGAGACCAGGATGTAGCATATGTTGTCAAGACAAATAAGAATGCTTCAAAGAACTGTTCATTTAACTATGAAAATGTCACTTACAATTCTCATGTCTTTCAAAACCTATACGACTTACTTTCTTTAGTAGACTATGAAAGATGGTATTTCTCCCCATGGGACAACAAAACACACCATAAAACAAACAAAAAAAGTTAATTGTTCAAGTCATTTAGGATTGTTGATATACTATTACAGTATTATGAATTGTATTTAATTCCATTTTTTTATTTTTTGATATTTTCATTTATTATTTTTTTTTTATTTTAGTTTTAGTTTTAGTAACTTTAGTATTTCAACCTAAACATATTTATTTTAGTTAGGTGCCAAGGCAAAAAAAATAAAAATATTTATTATTATTATTATTATTATTATTATTATTCCCCCATACAATGAAAGTAAAAGGGATTCAAACAACAAAAACACAACCACAAGAAAGCATTTACATTATATAGGATTATTTATATACTATTACAACATTTATTAATAATTCGAATTGGGTTTTTATTTCTATATTTTCAGTTTTATTTAAATTGAATTTCATTGCATTTACTTTATTTTTTTAATATTTACATTATTTTTCTTTCAGTTTTCAGCATTCAGTAATTATTAATATTTTGAATTGTACTGAATTAAATTGAATTGTACTTAATTCCATTTTTTATATATATATTTTAATTTATTATTATTATTATTATTATTATTATTATTATTATTATTATTATTATTATTATTATTATTAGTGTTATTAGTTTTGTTTTGTTTTAGTTTCGGTACCTTTAATACTCCATTTATTTTAGTTAGATGGCAAAGCAAAAATGTATAATAATTTATATATAATTAAATATACATATACATATACATATATATATATACACATATACATATACACATATATATATATATATATATATATATATAAATAAAGATTAAATTTTTATTTTTATTCCTTTATTTCAGTTTTAGTAACTTTAGTACTTCAAACTAAACATTTTCATTTCATTTTTGTGTTTAAAAAATGTCAATATTTAAAAAAAAAAAATAGAATATTTAATTTAAAGATTAAATGATATTTTTATTTTTTATTTCAATTTATGTTTTAGTAACTTTAGTACTTTAAACCAAACATATTTTAGTTAGATTCAAAAAAAAAAAAAAAAAAAAAATATATATATATATATATATATATATATATATAATTTTTTTTTATTGATTAAATATTATTGATTTTATTATTGATTATTGAGATAATATATAAATATATTTATTTATTTAATTATTTTTTATAGTTATATATATATATATAATGTATGTATGTTGTTGTTTTTTTTGTTTGTTGTTTTTTAATTACGGATTAAATTAACAATAACAACATAACAACACTAGAACTATCCCTTTAAGATGTGGGTCCCTGGAATACTTGATTCTGATTGGTCAGTCATGACATTCTATCAATCATGGGTAAGCTACAGAAATTACCTTTGTCACATTTCTCATATCATTCTGCTGTTTGATTGCTGCTTGCATAACTCCAAAAATGAATATTACTCAAAAAATGAAATTTGACCCATGCAATTCATCACAAACATATGCCATCATAATCTATGACATAAAAAAAAACCCAAATTGCAAATTCACTGTGGCCTTGTGTTTGTTTTCCACCCTCTTGCGCAATACATGCTGCATAAAAACAGATTGATTATTAATGACCATCTATTTATAAATGGACTTTGGCTGTGTTGGTATATATATGATCTTCTAGAATGTTTGATTTGAGCATTTGACATCGTTCAGTCACAGAGGAATGCATACGCCGACGTCATAGAGCGGGAGATTGTGTGTGTGTGCGAATAGCTGCTTAAGCGTCTGAGGCTTGCTGCCCACTTGCTGTAGAGCGAGTGGGCGACGGCTTCCGTCACGGGTCATCCAGAACTCGGCAGTTCTCACACACTCTGCTTTTGCACTGTACTCTCGCTGCCTGTCTCTCGTTCCCTCCCACTCCTACTTGAGCATTACTCACCACAGATGAAGTCCCGTCTGCCCTTCCGACTTCTGTCTGGACTGGAGCTTTCATAGTATATGGTTGGAAGAACACAGGCCTGTATTTGAGCCGAGCGCCAGCGTATCCAGAATTCAGGACGGTTATTTCCACCCTCCCTACTAATTATGTCTATTCAGTTTATTGTGGGCCTCTTCAAGTGTGTGAAATTGGATCTCATGTATCCTGTGACCTCATCATTTTTCAATGGCAGCCTGTGACTTTCAGATGACTCTGGTGGGTGGTTTTAGGAAAAGCAATGATCAACACAGACTTGAGGCCTAGTTGAGCCAAGTCCTAACTTTGAGATTTTAAAACGAATCTAGATTCAATAATTCTTTAAAAAATATTTTTAAAAAGAACATTTCAATTTAATTTAACTTAATTTACAATTTAATTTAAAAAGAAAAAAGCAAACAACTTAAATTTTTATTTAATTTAATTTAAAATTAAATAAAATTTATTTTTTATTTTTTGAAAAAATAAATCAAATGTAATTACATTTTTTTATTCAATTAAAAAATTTAATTTTAAATTTAATTGTTTGCTTGTGCAACGTTAGGTACGACAGTGAAACTACATTAAACAATTCTTTAAAAAGAAAACTCAATTTAATTTCATTTTAAATTTAATTTAATTTACATTTTTATTTTATTAAAAAAATAAATAACCTGTAATTACATTTTTAATTTAATTTAAAGATTTAATTTAAATTTAATTGTTCGCTTGTGCAAAGTTAGGTACGACAATGAAACTAGATTCAACAATTTAAAAAAGTAAAAAAGAAAAAAGAAAACTCAATTTTTAATTTAATTTCTAATTTATTATAAAAATAGAAAGAAAACAACTTACATTTTTATTTTATTTAATTTAAAATGTAATTTAATTTAATTTTTTTATTTAATGAAAAAAATGCAATTGCATTTTTTTTTTATTTAATTTAAAAATTTAATTTAAATTTAAATTTAATTGTTTGTGCAAAGTTAGGCACAACAATAAAACTAGATTAAACAATTCTTTTTAAAAAATTAAAAAATTAATAAACTACTTAATTTAAAACTTAATTTTGTATTTAAAGTAAAAATTACATTACATTACATTACATTAAAAATGTAATTTAAATTTAACTGTTTGTTTGCTTGTGCAAAGTTACGACAATGCTAAGGCGTTGAATGTGATCCCAATAGCATTTATGACTCTCATGATGCAGATCATAAAAATATCATACAGCAATAAGGCTGCAATTTTTCCAGTAGATCAGAGAGCAATCACTTCATAAATAGTATAAAAAAATAATAAACACCACAGATTCATTGGATCAAACTGAATTGCCATTTTAAAACAGTGAAGGCTTCCTTAAACAAACAGGTGTTAAAAAAGTAACATTTATGAATTAAAAATTATTTACTTTTTATTTTATTTACTACTAAAATTATTTTTTTAATTGTTTTAGAAAATATGCTTAAGAAGCCTGCATTTATTTGACCAAAAATAAAGAAAACGCAATAATATTGTGAAATATTATTATTCTACATATTCATTAATCATCTTATTTGAACAGTAGTTTATATTTATAAATGTGTAAATTATAACTAACAAAAACAAAATACATTAAAAATTGTATCTTTTTTGACAGCCTCTCAACTCTTCATCACAACATTTAACAACATATCACCACAACGAATGAACGGAAAAACGATTTGCATTTGAGTTACATTCTTGTCAAACCTTTCCACAATCACAACCTTTTTTTTTCCATCTTCTGAAACAAACAGCAAGGCCTAAATGGAGCGAGACAAACTTCGTAGCACAGGTCAGTTTGTCACGGCAGCTAAATTTAGTGCCATTGATCAGCAATGGCCATGCAAAACCAACCTTGCACAATATTTTTGTTTGGGAAAGTCCCTAGTTCTTACTGTATTGTTGTAGCCGCTCCATATTAGGCATGCGGTGAAGCCATGAGCAAATATGCACACTTATACAGATACACATTTCCACACAGATCTGGAAGTTAGGGAAGCTAGACAGCGTGTGGTTTGCCCTGTCCCACTTCTCTTTGTGTTCACCAACACACTTCCCCGTAGTCTCTGCCTGCTTCGCTCGCTCTGCCCTCAACTTTTGCATAACCTATCTGCTTCCCTATTATTCAGTCCATTACCTCTCTCTCTCTCTCTCGCCTCAGCTTTCATCCCTCTTTCCCCCTCTCCCTGGTAACAGAATGTGTTATCCTGACGACCACCCCAGAATACCTCTGTAAACAAACAAATTGCGGAGGGGAGGTGGCTTGTGTTGTTGTGCAGCTTCCAAACAAATGCCTCTCTGTGCAGGAACCAGGCCATATTATGCAAGTCAAAGTAATGCGATTCACCCTCTGATATGTTTCAAAAGACCATTTGTATGGCTCTAATGAGCAGCTTTAAAGTTAATATCTTTCTTCTTTTCATGGGAATAGTTTCGCAGCATTAAGCCAAGTATCAGCGTGCCTGACCATCTATCAATCCGGATTGAAAAAATGTACACCAGGAAGAGCATCGTTCCTTAGTATTACTTCTCGATCTGCCTGCACTTTCGTGGTTTTTATCCAATCTGCATAACACGTCAAACCAAATCCACAAACCCAGGGTTTGCTGTTAGGCCCGTTTCACTTCTGCATCCTAGCAGGTCACTCAGAAGAGTCAACCAATCACATGGCTCCTTCTATCAATGTCATGCCGACGATGCTGCGTTTACTGACTCAACTAACCTTTTGAGACCCTTGAGATATGATCTAGCAAACCTCCAAGGATTTGCCAAGTCCACGTTCTCATCAAAACGCACAATCTAAGTATAATCTGAATTTACATACTTTCATATATGAAATCTCCTGAAAACATGTCTGGGTCACATTTTACCTCAGTGTAGAAATTGGAAGTAAAAATTAAATTCCCATATTTGAGGAACATTATTTTTTTAATTGCGGCATTCTTTGCACTATTTTAATTTTGCTTTCATTGTGTGTTAATTTATTTTTAATGAATACATACCCCTTTCACCGTAATAGGATTTTTATAACAAATATTTCAAAGACGCAGAAAAAATGTACACCTTTAAATATATAATTATTTTATAATACATCATAATAAAAAAACAATAATATAATATAACACAGCATAATATAATATAATATTACAAATGCAATACATTCCATTTATTAGTGGAATTACTTATATAAAAATATAATATTATATAATATAATATAATATAATATAATAATACTGCAAATAATTGCATTAAATAAATGCAAAAAAACCCTGTCATAAACAGTAATAAAACAGCCTTCTTTTTTATTTATTTAAATTTTAGGTGGAAATACTTAAATATAATATAATATAATATAATATAATATAATATAATATAATATAATATAATATAATATAATATAACATAATAGAATAGAAAACTATGCAAATAAATGTACTAAATGGACAAAAATACTTTCAAACTCATAAAAACAGGCTTCTTTTTTACTTTGATTCTGAGTGGAATTACTTACATAATACAATATAATATAAAACACTATAAAACAATATAATAAAATATAAAACTATACAAATAAATGCAATAAATAAATGCAAAAAAATACTGTCAAACTCATAAAAAAAGGCTTCTTTTTTGGCTTCTTGTTTATTTATTTAGGTTTTCGGTGGAATTACATTAAAATATATATATAATATATATATATATATATATATATAATATAAAATATAATATAATATAATATAATATAATATAACAATGTTAAGTGCAAAAAAAATATTATTTGTCGTAAACCTTCTTTTTTTTACTTAATTTGACTAATAATATATAAAAATAAAACACTGTATATTATGTATTAGAATGTTACAATGCATTAAATAAATAATTAAATAAACAAATAAATAAATAAGCAAATACAAATCTGTCCTAAAATAGGCGCCTTGTTTGTGTAAGTTGATTTTAGGAGTTTGAGAATGTGCAAACCGAGAGCATTCACCGAGAAAGGTGTAGCAGAGGACAGCAGAATAAATCCTCTTAAAAGAAGCTGATTTACAATTGGTAAACTCAGTAATTCCCCTGTTAACGCTGGAGAATGTTACCCCGCACACAAACATACATGTTTAAAGTGCAGACTACCCCCTAGTTCTCTATTTCTTTCATGTGGTTTCTTCACATCCTTCAAAAGACACCCGAATGACTCTGCAAACCGGCTGCAAATGTGTCATGCAGGTTATCCACAAAACCCTTTTAGTGCTGCAAGAATGCTTAACCAATCTAACCCATTGCACTGAGGTTGATGCTGTCAAGCACAAAGTTAGTAACACATTGTCAGGAATTTCAAGTATTGAAGGATGAATCTCACGCAACCTGTCAAGACTCTCTTTTAGGACCATTATAGATTTTAATGGACTGTAAAATTATTTTAATTGAAACTGAGCAATTGTTATTATCATAATGTGATATATGTATATATATGTAAACACACACACAGAGTGCCTTGCACTTCACACACATATACAGTGCCTTCATCAATCTACACTCCACACACCATGGTAGCAAAGCAAAAAACAGGTTTTTAACATCTTTGCAAATTTATTAAAATTAAAAAACTTGTTTCCATGATTCCATTGCATAAGCAGAGTGTAGATTGATGTGGGGAACAAAAGTAATTTAAAGCAGTTTAACATAAGGCAGCAATATAACAAAACATGAAAAATGAACGGGTATGAATACATTTGCAAGGCACTGCATATGCATTGCATTTGATGTTGTATCTGCAGTTGGAAAAGATAAAATTAAATTCAATTAGAGAACAACATAAATATTCCTATGTCTGGACATATTATCATATTTTTCTATGATACATTCATTCCTGGACAAATAATGGGGTTTAAAGTTATTAGCTGCAATTTTCCTGGTATCCTTGTTGTGTTATTTGACTTTTTTATCTAATTTTATTATATATATTTTTTTTTTAAATGTATGTGTTACTATTTCTTTTTTATTTAAATTAATTAAACTTCTTATTTATCATTATTATATTATTTTACATTCTTATTTTTTTTATTTCTTTTTTTACATTTTTAAAATCATTTTTTAAATTCATTGTACTACAGCACTGTATTAAATCGCTACCGAGAAAATAATTGTTTGATTGATAAATAAATAAATAGGCAACAAAAAAGAAAATATTCAATTAGAGGTACACATAAATATTCCTGTGACTGGCTATATTATTATTTTATTTTTTATGATTTATTTTTATTATGTAATAATTATTATTTATTATAATGGCACATCTCAGAAACAATGGGGTTTACAGTTATTAAAAGTAATTGTTCTGGTATCCATGACTGTTATTTAACTTATTTATAATTTTCTAATTATATTTAATTGTATTATTTTTTTTAATTTTTTGTTGAACCACTTCTATTTTTAATTTCATTTAATTAATTTTCTTATTTATTTATCATTATATTATATTTCATGTTCTTAATTTTATTTATTTATTTATTTATTAAACTCTTAAATAATTTTTAATGACTGTAATGATTGTAAATACATTTCTTAGTCTGTTCTGGGTTTGTATGAGATTGAGACAGATATTGTAAAAAACATTATCTGTGTACAATTAATTAAAAATAATAACGATTGTATTACAACACTGTATTAAATCACCACTGAGAAACAGTGATAGAATAATGAATAAATAAATAAATAAACAAATAAGCCACAAAAGGTCCCAAAACTTATATATTAATATAATATAATATAACATAATATAATATAAACTGCCATAAAAATAAAATATTATATTATATTATATTATATTATATTATATTATATTATGTTATATTATATTATATTATATTATATTATATTATATTATTATAATACTACACAAATAAATGCAAAAGAAAACTGTGACAAACTGCCATAAAAATATTTTATTATATTATATTATAATATATTATATTATATTATATATTAAATTACATGACATTATATGTTCTAATATATTTATTAAATTATATTACATTATATTATATTATATTAATTATATTATATTATATTATATTATATTATATATTAAATTACATGACATTATAATATGTTATAATATATTTATTAAATTATATTATATTATATTATATTATATTATATTATATTATATTATATTATATTATATTATATTATATTATATTATATTTTTACTCTTTCTCATAAGGATGTTATTATGGTAATGGAGTATGGGGGGAAATGTACTTAAAGTGTCAGTTCAGCCAAAAATGAAAACAGTCGACAGTTGATTGTACCCAATGACTTTTTATAGTGCAGGAAAAAAATGGAAGTCAATGGTGACTATCAGCAGGTTTCTTTTGTGTTCAGTAGAAGAAAGAAACTGAAACAGATTTGAAACAACTTGAGGATGTTGTAATTTTGGAACAACTTGAGAAACTTCAGTAACTGTAAAATAGTCCTAAATATAGGTTTCATCAACAATTATCTGACTTTTCATGATTTAGAGGTGAAATATGACCCACACAGGTTTTGTGAGATCGACCCCATTAGCCTTCATAAGGTAAACAAAGGAACCACACTATAGTGATAATGAGAACACAACTCTACTTCCTGTAATTATGAGGCATTTCACCTCATTACGGACACTTTTATCTCTTTTTGTGTACCTGTATGTGTCCCTCTCAATCACTTTCCTCTCTTTTGTCTCTCTCAATCACGAAAGCACAGAGTGACCCAGTTAGCACAGACGTGGAGCTGTCAGGAGTGTTTTCTGCATTATTCACCATGGGCTTGGCTTATGTAATCTAGTCATGTGAGCGCCTCTAAGTGTGCCTGTTGGGAAGCCAGAGTATCATCAAGCAGAATGCCTATGCTAATAACAGGGCTGATTATGCAACGCGCCTATTTACAAAAGCACCCACGCAAAACACATGCGTGAGCACAGAAACCAGCTCTGCCAGGCCGGGAAATCTAATTGCTCTATAACCGACACAGCCATCCCTCCTTTGACATTGACTACCTCCGTCGCCACGCATCACCCTCCCCATACCGCGCGCCACCGCGCATCGAGGCGAACGATTTGCCAGGTTGCCATAGCAACCGTATTGCACCCACAAAAACCTGGTTGGGCAACTGCAGACAGTGACGTGTGGCCCTGCTCTGAACTGGACTGACTCCAGTTGACGATCCGAGCGTCGCTTTGCCTTGGTGTCACTGAATAACACACTATCAGACAACTACTAACACTGCAGTATACTGTGTTTTCATGCACATTTTCTGTATGCATTAAATATACAGATTACTACTACAAAATGTGCAGTATTTCACTTTTTTAAGCAGGGTTATTTTACTTTACTGAATAAAATAAAGTAAAATAAAATACTTGAAATAAATAACTGAAATAAAATATATAAAAAACGTGAACTTCTTTTATTTTATTTTAGGTAGTTGACAAAACAAGTTTACGTACTAAAATAACTAAACCTAAAACCGACATAAATTATATAGACATTAAAAAAAAAAAATACTAAAACTTTAACTAGAATTAAAATGAAAATGGAAAATTAAAAAAAATAAAAACTAATTCAAAATATAAAAAATAAAATACTTAAGTGATACTAAAAATGATTCTATTTACCAAAATGCAGTGTGATTTTGCAGTAATTTTTCAGCAATTCATTTTCAGTAATTAAAATTGCAAAGAAACATGCACTGCAACATGAAACATGCATGCCTTTGCTGCTTTGAAACAATATGTATTGTCAAAAGCAAATAAACCTGAACTGAACTGAAAAAAAAAATACAAGCCAAAACAAAACAAACTTTTTAAAAATTTTTTAAAAAATACTAATTTTTGTTTCCAACATGAGCAAGCCAAATATTTTTGGTTCAAAACAAAATAAAATAAAATAAAATAAAAAATAAACACATCAAAAAATAAATAACCATTTTTTTAATTCCCTTTTTTTAACAAAATAAAACAAAACAAATAAAAAAAATAAAAATATCCATTTTGTTACCAATACGAGCAAGCCAAATATTGTTTTGGTTCAAAATAAAATAAAATAAAATAAAATAAAATAAAATAAAAATAGCCATTTTGGTACCAATTTGAGCAAGCCAAATGTTTTTTTTTTTTTTTTTTTTTTGGTTCAAAATAAAATAAAATAAAATAAAAAATATTTTAAAATAAAATAAACACATCAAAAATTAAAAATACCCTTTTTTGTTTCCATTATGAGCAAGCCAAATATTGTTTTGGTTCTAAAACAAAACAAAATAAATACACTAAAATAACATAAACACATCTAAAATTAAAAATACCCGTTTTTGTGTTCCAAAACAAATAAAATAAAATAAAATGATTCATAAAATAAAATAATAATTGAAAAAAATTAAATAAACATATCAAACATTAAAAATACCCATTTTTGTTTTCAAAAGTATATACAGGCAATTATTTAAACATGCAGCTTCACGAAGTCATATGACAAACATAATGAGGTCATGCGATGCTATTGTACACTACTGTACTTACTTTAGTAACCTACTTAATTATCATTTCATTTTAGTTTGCATTTCTTTAGTTCCTCCCTCATTTCTCTCTCTATCTGTGCATCCAAGCTTTCTGTTTTCCTCAGTTTACCCACTGACTTCTCAGTGACCCGAGCTATGGGACGTCCTTATTGGTGTTTTCTTATCTCAACTCAATGCATGCTCTCGTTCCCTCTTCCTGTTTTGCACCAAGGGAGGATGCCCTGCATTTCAAAGGAAAGAACACGGCTTTCCTATGCAGAGATGAGATATGCAAAACCCCCACCTTGCATCAAAACAGCAATTCAGATAAAGGTTCTGGATATGCTTTAGTTCATGTGGTAATTAGCTTTGTAATGTATACTGTTGATTTCACCACATCTGCCCTGGATCAACTGATATATCGTGCCACACACAAGAGCCACATCGGCTGTGTCGCCATCATCGTTTACTACACTGTCTGAATCTACTGCGGGTTTGCACGAGAGTTTTAAAAGCAGAACAGAGGCTCAGCTTGTGTACTGCAAGTTATATAAACAACCCCTCAAAAACAGAAACATAAAATAAACAAAACCATAATTAAAGATTAAAAGCAGAATATAAAACAATAATCATTAAAGTATTAATCAAATTTAAAAAACAACAGACGTAACGCAAATGAAAGTGAGAAGTGAGAGCTCATCTTACCTGTATGACAGGGTTTCCTCCCTCCAGCAAAGCGATGGCCAGCAGGATGCTTTCCTGGAAGATTCGGTCACTTGTGGCGTTCATGATGAGGTCAATGACCAGGTCAGACGCACCCTCTCGATCCAGATGACACTGCACTTCAGCCAGGCTCATCTCCCCTCGACTGCTCGTTGAACCCCCACCACCTCCTGGGAATAAACAGACATCATTTCACAGTTATTTTAATTATCTATAACTAAAACCTTAAAATAAAATAATAACTGAAAATATGTAAACACTTCTTATTTTAATTTTAGGTAGTTGACATAGCATTTGTCATTTCAATTTAGTTTAACTTGATGTACTAAAATAACTAAACCTAAAACTGAAATAAACTATATAGACATTTAAAAATAAATCAATAGAAAGCAAATATTAGGCCTGGTTTCACAGACGAGGCTTAGACTAAGCCAGGATTAGGCCATAGTTCAATTAGGACATTTGTGACCCTGGACCACAAAACCAGTCTTATGTTGCACAAGTATATTTGTAGCAATAGCCAACAATACATCGGATGGGTCAAATTTATCGATTTTTCTTTTATGCCAAAAATCATTAGGATATTAAGTAAAGATCATGTTCCATGAAGATATTTTGTACATTTCCAACTGTAAATATATCAAAACCTAATTTTTGATTAGTAATATGCAATGCTATGAACTTCATTTGGACAACTTTAAAGGCGATTTTCTCAGTATTTTGATTTTTTTGCACCAGATCAGATTCCAGATTTTCAAATAGCTGTACCTCAGCCAAATACTGACCTATCCTAAGAAACCATACATAAACTGAAAACTTATTTATTCAGCTTTCAGATGATGCATAAATCTCAATTTCAAGAAATTTACACTTATGACTGGTTTTGTGGTCCAGGGTCACATTTAAGAATTTTTTATACATGTGCTTAGAAAAAAAAAACATACTGCTACTGATATACTGATATATTTTAAGATACTTTAAGACTTACATTTTAGTCTAGGACTAGGCGTAAGCCTTGTCTATTAAACTGGGGGTATATATATAGCCCAGTTCAAAAGTTTCAAGATAGGATGATTTTTTTTTTTTTTTTTAAGAAATTAATTATTTTATTTAGCAATGACACATTGAATTAATCAAAAGTTACAGTAAAGACATTTTTAATGCTACAAAAGCTTTCTATTTGTAAAAATGTAGTTCTTTTAACTTTCACTTCATCAAATACGCCTGCAAAAACAACATATTGCAGTTCCACAAACATATCAATAGAACCAGGTCCTATTATTTCCACAATGCGCAAAACGCAGAGAGAATCCAGTCATAAAAATGCAATTTACTGTATAAAACGGAATGTCACCGAATTTGGATGAAGTAGTCAAATGTAGGTCAGTACACTTACTTCAAGTCGCGATATGGACTAGTATCTATACATAGTAAGCCGCAAAAACACTATTTAAATATGAATCCTGCATGTTCTGCGTGTCTCTGAATGAATTGCGCAGATGCGCGGTTTTGTTTATGTTGCTAACTTACACACATACTGAAGGGGGTGTGACGTTCGTGATGTTTTCGACGTCTGCCCTCTTACTAAATGAGGATATAAATACACAGACAACATCTCCAGAATTGCTCTGAGAGTACTTGTTGGGCATTTTGCCGTTTCATTTGAGTAAAACTATCGTTATTTCATACACACAGAAACTTCAAAGGTCCTCATGACAACCCGTCAAAATAAAAGGTCGGTTTGACTTTAAGAACAATTCTGGAACAACTTGAGGAACTTTAGTAATTTTTATAATAGTTCTAAATTTTGGGTTTCATCCAATTATTTAATTTGATTTTGAGGTGAAATATGACTCACACTACCTCATGGCAACCCCTCAAAATAAAAGTTTGGGTTGGTTTTAAGAAATTGTCAGAACATTACTTTTGTGCAGTAGAATGCACTACTACTACTACTACTACTACTAAAATATTATTTAAATTAAAAAAAATAAATAAATAAAAATAACACAATAGGTCATTTCTTCCCCGTTTTAATTTTAATAGTAAACCCCTTTGTTTTCAAAAATAAAAATAAATAAAGTCCGTTTAACTTTAATTTGATTAAAAGATAAACTGAATGTTTTATGCCTTCCTTTGATAACCAGAAAAAAAGTAAATAAAATGCACAACACACAATTTCTGAAAAAAAAAAAAAAATTGTAAAAATACATTACAAATTGTTTTTATACATTTAAACAATTAGACATCCTTAAACAGAATTTGGTAACAATAAAACAGGATGTGAGAAAAAAAATAAACATTTCATAGGCCACAAAAAAAATATTTTTGTTAAACTTTAAAAAAAAACAAACTGTTGTTAAATTGTATACATTTCATGATTTTAATTGAATAGGTATGCTTTTTGATTGATAAAATTTAATTTAACCATTAAAAAGGAGTCCAGAAATATTAAAACAGAAAAAAATATGCATTTAATTGTAATATTTTAATATGTAATATTTACAATTTAATTAAAAAAATGATATTACTGTTTTACTGTATTTTAATAGAATAAATTCAGCGTTGTGAGCCTAAGTTTTTTTTTATTATAAATATTAAATATTAATTAGCTTAATCAGGTCAATGCATTTAATTTGTACTTGAGAAATTATATGACAACATTTTGATATTAGTCAGAATTTTAATGGGCATGTAATTAAACAATCACTGAAAAAGCATTTCATTAATTACTAAATAAGGAATTATTATTATTAACATTTTGTTTAGATACAGCTTCATTTCATTGTTTGTTCGTACAACAAACATCAAACCAAATCTCAGACTGAATAATTTAGTAAAAAACTACAATTGAATCAAAAAACCAAACAGGCCTTTTTGAGCCTTTTGAGATGTTGCATCAGTTAAGCATGAAATCTAAGGGCTGGCAGTCAATAAATAAACAATCAAAATTATGTATACGTGCAGCAGAAAATTAACTTTTGACTATGATTGGGTCAAACTGCCCAAAACCTTGTTTTCTTATCAACTCCAGTCAGTTTCTCCTTAAGACAATTCCGCTTTAACACACTTGCTAGACCTTAAGCAGGTGTGTCTGGAGGCTATTCACTCAGGAAGTGTGGGTGCCACATTCTTGTCGCCTGGCAACAGCGATGGCTCTGAATATATAGGACACGTAGCATAAAGAGACAAAAGTTGTCGGGGAGGGAGTCATCTTTAGCGGCGGGGTATCGCTAAATGAAGTTGGTCTCTACGTTTGAAAAGGTCATCTGTTATAAGGAACTGCACAAACCTGTAGGAGTCTTGGTCTGTCCGCCGGGGGTGAGCGGCCCGTTGCTGAAATTGGTCAAACTGTCTCGTCTGCCACCCGGCTTGAAGTTGCCATAGTAACGGTTCACCAGGACTTGCCTCAAAGCTTCACTCTAACAACAGAAAAAGGGGGCGGAGTCATGGGAGGAGCATTATGATGTACATCATCAACACCGAATGTTAGTGTTCCACCATAACAGACATCAATAAATGGTAGATTTGAAAATAAAGAAATAAGTTAGGAAAACAAACACAGATTTTGACATGAATGTGGTTGCTGATTTTTTACATACAGATTTTTTTAAAGGAGAAATACACATATCCTTGCACAGGTGGTGGTCTATAAGAAACAAAGCGTTTGTGGTAATATTTAACTTGAAGAAACCATAGGAAATTGTGCAAATCCAACCCAAATTTAGTACAAGTGTATTAAAACCGTAAACAATAACAGAAAAGCCTGATGAGGATCTACAGGTCAAAACGGTGCAAATGATTAATATAACTTTGGAGCATTAAAATCAGTTTTTCAACATTTAACTTGAAGCTTGTATATTGTTCGAGTTTGGGGTCAGTATATATAAAAGTATTTTAATAATAAAAGTATTATAACTTTTGTATGATAGTGTATATGAAACAGCATATTATAAATAAATAAATAAATAACAGTTATTTTAAATTGTGTTGTGTTATATTATAGAATGTCAGTTTTTCCAGTGCAGACTAAATGCAAATCTTTTAAATGCAACCCAAACTTTTGAATGACATACAATATATATAAAATGCATAATTAATTTAAACACACTGCAATTTATTTTGAACTTTCTATTCAGTCATAAAACATAATTTCCAATTTTAATAAATAAATAAATAAATACATTTGCAGCACAACTTTTTTCAACATTACTAAGAAATGTTTCTCGAGGACAAAAACAGCATAATTATAATAAATAAATAATAAATAAATAACAGCTATTTTAAATTGTTATATTTCAGAATATTACAGTTTTTCCAGTGCAGGCTAAAGGCAAATCATAACCAAACTTTTGAATGATAGCGTATATAAAATGCATAATTATTTTATACATATTTTATATTTATACACAATTTATTTTGAACTTTCTATTCAGTCCTAAAAAATGTCCAATCCAAAAAATAAATAAAGATTTGCAGCACAACTTTTTTCAACTGAAATGTTTCTTGAGCACCAAAACAGCATATTATTTATTTATTAAATAAATAAGGAAAAAAACTGTTATTTTAAGTTATTACATTTCAGAATATTATGGTTTTTCAATCATAACAAACTTTTGGAATTAAAGTGTATATAAAATGCACAAAAATGCATAATTTGTTTTATACACATATTATATTTATACACATTTTATTTAACTTTATTTAATTTTATTTAATTTAACTTTCTATTCAGTCCTAAAAAATTTCCAATAAAATAAATAAATAAATAAAAATTTGCAGTACAACTTTTTTCAACATTAATAATAAGAAATGTTTGCTGTCACTAAAACAGCATATTATTAATTTAATAAATAAATAAGGAAAATCGGTTATTTTAAATTATATTTCAGAATATTATGGTTTTTCCAGTGCAGTCTAAAGGCAAATCATAACCAAACTTTTTGAATTAAAGTGTATATAAAATTCACAAAAAAATGTATATTTTTTTATACACATTGCAATTTATTTTGAACTATTAAATCCCCAAAAAAACATTTATTGTGCAACAAAATAGCAAATAAATCTTAATCAAACTTTTGAATGATAGTATAAATAAAATAATTAATTTGTACACATCCTAAAAAGTCATTTCCAATAAATAGACTATATATATACATATAGATAAATTAGAAATAAGTAAATAAAATAATAATAATATTATATATATATATATATATATATATATTATTATTATTATTATTATTATATATTATTAAATTAGAAATAAGTAAATAAAACAATAATAAAAAGAAAATTTACTGCACAGCTATTTTAACATTTATAAGAAATGTTTCTTGAGCACCAAAACAGCTTGCTTATTTATGCAGACTAATGGCAAATCTAACCCAAACGTTTAAATGACAGTGTATACTTTATATTCATTGCAATAAAATATATTGTCTGCTTCATAAAAACGCTTATACTCATGCTACTCCTTTAAAGAACGTAACTCCTAATAAACTTTGAGTCTTCACTTTGGAAAGGTGAATGCAGTATGTTATGCAGCATGTTTTATAACGGTCTAAAGGTGCATTATGTAATCAATTAAACTAAAATTCTCAATAGTGTGTTACATAAACAGGCTTCAAGGAAAGTGTTACCCAATTCATTTTCTTTGTGGGACGCTCCTCAACTCCTTCTCAAGACCAATCCCTACCCCGTCCCGTTACGTTTAATTAGTACAATCAAAAAGAGGTCAGAGAGGAAGACAGAATCAGATAAGGCAAGATCCCTTTCCTTAAGTCACATCTGACCTCATAAAACCAGAGGCCTCGGATACAAGACACCGCACCAATTAAAACTAATCCTAATTCAGTGATAACCCACAACTGCTCACTCCAAGCACCCCGAGTCCATGTAGACACACACATACACACACATCATCACCTATAAATGGCTCAATCACCACCTAAAGGTTTTTCAGTGAAACCTCCTCCCATTTGGATCAGACAAGAGCGAGTTTGTGAACGGGCGGCTCAGGGTGTGCGTCACGTGCCCCGTTTCTTTACCTACCCTTCTTTGATCCTCCAGTTGCTTCTGGGGCTGGTTTGGATCAAGCTCCTGAGTGACGTGAGTTAGCAGAAAGCAAAAAGGAGGAAAGAAAAATGAGAAGCTTAAAAAAAATAAAGGGGTCAGGATTGAGAACATTAGTCAGTATTTTGACATGCACGAAAAGTGGGGCAGATTACATCATGCCGTTAAATGAGAAGCATTGTGTGTGTGTGAACGTCTGTGTGTGTGCGTGTGAGAGCAGACATGCGCTGAGGAACATCATGCAGAGCAGAGTAACCTGAGAATCCTTTAGTTTATCCATAAAACCCTAAAATAAGCTCTAAAAGGAAGAAGGAAAAAGTGTCAAACAGAACAACTAATAAATAAAGCACTTCATAACATTTCTTTTTAAATCCCCTGCTTTTAAATGAATAAAAACTTAACAGGAAGCTTGTTGTTTGAAAGCGTCAAACGTCGCTAACCTACTCTACAGGCCATCTGTTTTATGTCGGACAGCGGCAGGAGCGGAAAAGAAACCATGTTAATTACATAAGCACCACAAAGGGCGCCAAAGCTAGAAACGTAAGCCGTGAGTGAGAGGAATGAGACTGAGAGAGAGAGAAAACTTTTATCCAGATTATGTAATGGATCCTGCGTACTATTGACACACACTGCGGCCCATGTCCTCAGCTGCCTTGTAAAAAGCAGTGGGTTTGCTCTTCGTACTTTCTTCTCCCTGTCTGTTATACACACGGATATACGCGAGCACGTCCAAAATGTACAATAGTGACAGGCCATTTTTTAGCAGCCTTGGTTTCAGGTTTTTTACTCGTTCAGTTTCTCCACAGGCAACAAATAGATAAATAAAAATGTCAAAATCTGAGAAAAAGCACAATGAGAGTAGAATGTAAAAATGCTATTTTAAATTAGTATTTTTATAGTGCAAGAAATTTTAGTTGTTCTTGTTGCAATGGTAACACCAACTTTTCTGATGAGGACCATGCTAGGGTTGTCAAAAGGTACTGGGGTTTGATACTTTCGATACTTTCCATTTCGTGCTCACACACTGTTGAGCTGATTTTTAAACATCGCTGATTGGCCATAGTGTTTTTCCGGTGAGGATCGTGAAGTGCTTATCATTGTAGTCAATCACAGTTATGTCTGTTGAGTGCGTGAGAAATGGAAGTTTTTAAAATTTCAGTACCGAAAGTACCGAACCTGGTACCTTTTGACAACCCTAGACCATGATGGAACTTTTTCCATGATTCAACCTTGAAATTGATAAGTGCACTCTTAAAAATGCTGGGTTAAAACAAAACCAGCGCTGGGTGAAATATGGACAAACTCAGCGTATGGGTTGTTTTGACCCAACAATTTGGTTACATGTTTAACCCAGCCTTCTGGGTAGTTTTATTTAAAAAATACTATATGGCTAGTTTAAAATGAACCTCAAAATAAGTTACAAATCAGACACTTAATTACTAGTGGCATTAGTGATCATCAAAAGGTGAACATTTATTAATAAACAATTTTTAAAAAGTTTATTATTTATTTATTATTTAACTTGTTAATAAATCTTAATTCATTTAACATATTAATAAATGTTAATTTACAAAGTATTTTGAGTTTGCTTGAAGCAAGACATACAGTCATTTGTAAGCAATAGTTGAGTTACAATAAAATGTAAAAGTATTGACTTGCAGTCTTGCAGTCATTCAACAACAACAATATAAAAGATAATAATAATAATTTAAAAAAATAATAATATTTTATATTTTATAATAATAATAATAATAATAATAATAATAATTATTATTATTATTATGTTGTATTTAACCAAGCAACAACAACAACAACAACAATATTATTATTATTTATTATTATTATTAATAATAATAATAATAATAATAATAATAATAATAATAATAATAATAATAATAATGTTGTTGTTGTTGTTGTTGCTTTGTTAAATACAACCCAACATTGGGTGAAATTTGGACAAACCCAGCAAATGGGTTGTTTTGACCCAACAGTTGGTTTAAATGTTCTTGATAGTTTTATTTAACTTAACTATTGCTTAAAAAAAATATCATATTTCTAGCTTAAAATGATAGGTAAAATGATTACAACCCAAAATAGGTTGTAAATGAAAAAACAAAAACAAAAACAAAACAAAAAAAAAAAAAAACAGACACATAATTGCTTACTAACAAATAATAATTCATTCACTGAACATATTAATAAATGTTAATTGCCACCTATTTTGGATTCATTTTAAGCAAGAAATGTAACTTTTTTAAGCAATACCTGAATTAAATAAAACATTTAACCCAACTGCTGGGACAAAACAACCCAATTGCTAGGTTTGTCCATATTTCACCAAGCTCTGAGTTGTTTTTAACCCATTTTTTAGAGTTTGATTTGAATAATAATAATAATAATAATAATAATAATAATAATAATAATAATAATAATAATAATAATAATAATCAACAACAACAACAACAACAACAACAACAACAATAATAATCATAATAATATGTTAAATTTAATTTTACAATTTAAACAACAACAACAACAACAACAATTATTATTGTTATTATTATTATTATTATTATTATTATTATTATTATTATTATTATTATTATTACTACACTCCAAAAAATGCTGGGTTAAATACAAGCCAGCATTGGGTGAAATTTGATTTATTATTATTTTATTATTATTACTATTCAATAATAATAGGCATGAGGCATAAGCAAAAATCAAAAGCTGAACATTCATTAATAAGCAACTTAAAAATGTTTATTATTTAATTATTATTTATTGAACATATTAATACATTTTAATATTCAAACCTATTTTGGGTTCATTTTAAGCAAGAAAATCCAGGTTAAATCACAATTTAAATGACATTATGTATCTTTTCAACAATATTTTTACATTCTATTGTCATTTGAGTATCATTTGCAGTGCTTCATGGGATGTGTAGTGTATTGCTTTATAAAAGATGTTACACTAAAAAAAAAAACCCAATTATGTTGTAAATTAAAAATCAAAAATTCAGCACATAATTACTAGAGGGATCAGCAATAATCAAAAGGTGAACAGTTATTATTAAGCAAAAGTGTATTATTTAATTAATTTAATATTAATTAATTTAATTAATTAATTTCCAACTAATTTAGGGTTCATTTTAAGCAAGAACTAAACTAATTTTTAAGCAGTGGTTGAGGTAAATAAAATTACCCAGAAGGTTGGGTTAAACATTTGGGTTTCTCCACATTTCACCCACCTCTGGCCTATTTTTTTAACCCAGCATTTTTATTATAGTGTATTATCATTAAATTCACCATACCAATAGTTACAGCATAAATATTCAAAAAATGTAATTACATAATTTGCAGTGTTTCATGAGAGTGGCAGATCATTGTATCCCGAATTTCGTAAGCACGCTTTAAAAATAAAACTATTAAAAAACTGAAAAAAAGCAGAAATCATACAAATGACGAAATCTACAGAAGCATACATCTCCGAGCTCATGTTGCGCTTGTTTTGAAAGGTCATGTGTTATCAGGTAATTTCTCAGTGGAGAAAATGAATGGGTTTGACGTCCAGATCCCAACTGTTGCGCTCTAATCAGCAATACCAAAAAGATGTCAGCTTGTTGGCATATTTCCATAATGAGGGGGAAACCAATTCTAAGAGTTAAGATCTAAAATGTGGTGTGCGCCAGCGTGGGGCTTTGTTTTCCCATTTGCATGGACTGAGATGACTCAAAGCGGCTACAGCAATGCAATGAGGCAAGGACATGGTATGAAACGATCAACTACTGACTGCAACAACCCATATTCCCACATCCCAGCCCAAGGCTGGCAGGGAGGGCGAATATGTGTTGGACACACCTCTGCTGGGACCTCTGGTTCTGGTGGGGGTGCAAGCTAATGGAGATAAAAAGTCATGAGTTAGTTAATGCAGATTAGTCTCAAAACGTGTTCATGCCCTTGACAAACTAGAAACTCATTAACGCAGCAGACCCATCAGAAATAACCAGCCTGGGAGACTACACTTTTCTGCACTACAGATTGGGAAGGCTGCATCTATGCCAGCGTAGGGTTGATCAACCTCAGAGGGTCAGCCTATGCGTCGGGTTCAAAGAGTCAAGACTGGCTAAAATGTGCACACAAATATATTTGAACCAATAAAAGGCTTTAAAAGTCCACATGCCGACTCTCAAATAGTTATGTAATGGACTCTCAAGCTGTGACTTGGCAGAAAAAACATTACTCTGTTAAGTGCTACCAAGTTGGGTGTGGAAAAAAAAAAAAAAAAAAGTGTTTTTTGTGTGTGTGTGGTTGATATTCAAAAGGTATGTGCAACTTGTTTGGTCCTGTCACAACATTCAATCCATCCGGATTTGAGCGGGAAAGTATTTCCACACTCGCTGGTGCTTATTTTGCATTAGTAAGACAAGAAAAGACACATAAAATCAAAACGTAAAAGTCGTGCAAGAGCAAAAAGGGACGAGCAAAGCAGGCGGCATGCACGGCACGCAAAACAGTTCCTTGTTCGACGCATCACTGACAATAAAAAGAATGACTAGCGTAAGGATCGCATTATC
The DNA here is from genome assembly GCF_022985175.1 of Labeo rohita. Taxonomy (NCBI): domain Eukaryota; kingdom Metazoa; phylum Chordata; class Actinopteri; order Cypriniformes; family Cyprinidae; genus Labeo; species Labeo rohita. Next base: position 18,427,839 of record NC_066879.1, on the reverse strand, counting down.
AACAACAACAACATAGACAACTAACCATTCAGACACTCACTGGCATTTGCTTTCATTAAATTTGGTTTGCAAAGAGGAAATTTTGAGCATGTTGTTCTAACACAAAGGAAAAGAGAGGGGTTCTAAATTAGCAACAACCGTGACGCACATGCATGTTTGTGTGAGTAATACTGCAACCAGTAAGGAATCTCCCTTTCTGCGACATCATTTTTCAGCTGGAAAATAATGCCGCTGCAAACACAAGGTGTGAATGCGAAATGTCCCTCTTTAGCCACCATAAATGCACGCTTTCATCACATGCTATAAAAACACTTTCTTGTGAATTTCCCCTCAAGAAATCGATAAAGCAGATCCATTCATCTGCACATCCATTCGTCGGTCCGGTAGTAACCCCGAATTAGATATACCAATGACTTCTGAAAGAGCTCTTGGCTACTTTTCCTTCCAGTGCAAGTCACAAGTTTGTGTCACAAGCTAGTCGAAACACATCGCACATTCACTGATGTCACAGCTTTGTTCTTTGCGGTGCATGTCAATGGCGAGAAGCTTCGAGGGTTCGTTTCAGTCACTGTCATTGTCGAATAAAGCACGGTTGGGTTTGCTATGTTAAACTCAACTCTGTCTTAAAGCGTTGGCCTTAAAACGGAAGACTGGCTCGGTGACCTCATTTGTGCATGTCAATCTAATAAGACGGAAACTCTCTCCAAAGAACGCAAGGGTTAAGGTTGTCGTGTGCCCACTGGAGGGTCTTCACCACTGCCAGTGTCTCTTGGTAAACAGCCCGTCGCACTTTTATTGGCAATTATTGCAGAAGGTCACACATCAGTAAAGAGCCTGGATTCCAGGAAAAAAAACGAGGAAAAAAAGAAGGGCAGGTCTTATGTAACCTCTGGTTGCGAGCTGGCGGGAGTCCAGGAATCGTGCTGCACGAAGGCGAGGAAACTGGGACAGCGGCGTGCGCAGGGACGGATGTGTCCACAGCTCCCCCTGACGGACGACGGGAGGTGCGCAGAGGAGGAGCCAGAGATAACACGGGACACATGAGGACAACAGACCCCAACTGACACACACTGACTACTGGAAACGACTGGCAGAGAGAGAGAGACAGAGACAGAGAGAAAGACAGGCAAAGACAATGATAAATAATAAACAGCAAAAAATGTACAAGGAGAGGGAGACAGGCAGACAGACAGAGAAAGAAAACAAGGCAGAAAGACAGATGATAAGAAACGCTATGTGAGACAGACAGAAACAAAACTCAACAAAGTAAGACAGAAACTGAGATAGAAAGAAAGAGAGATAGAGATAGTAAATAAAAGAAGGAAGGAAGGAAAGTAAGTAAGAAAGAAAGAAATAGACAAAGACAGACAGAAAGAAAGAAATACAGCAAGAGTGAAAGAAGAAAGTGAAAAAGAGTGAAAAAAGAAAAATAAAGTTTAAAAAGTGAAGAAATAAAGCCAAGAAAAGAAAGGAAATTAAGGAAATTAAGAAACAGACAGGCAGACAGAAAGAAGGAAGGAAAGAAAGAAAAAAAAAAAGAAAGAAAGAAATAGACAAAGACAAACAGACAGACAGAAAGAACGCAGCAAGAGTCAAAGAAAAAAGAGAAAAGTGTAAAAAGTAAAGAAACAAAGCCGAACAGAAAAAAAAGAAACAAAGAAGGTAAAAAATACAGCGAGAGTGAAAGAAAAAAATAGTGAAAAAAAAATTTAATTTATAAAAAGTGAAAAAAATACAGAAATACAGAAATAGAGAAAGAAAGAAAGAAATACAGAAAAAAGAAAGAAAGAAAGAAAGAAAGAAAGAAAGAAAATAAAAATACAATGAGAGCGAAAGAAAAAAAGTGGCAAAAATTAAATATGTAAAAAGTGAAAGAAAAAGAAATACAGACTGACAGAAAAAGAAAGAAGGTAAAAATACAGCAAAAATAGTGAAAAAAGAGAAAAATAAAAATAATGGAAAGACAGAAGAAAGACAGACAAAAAAAGGAAGAAAGAAAAAGAAAGAAGGCAAAAATACAGCAAGAGCGAAAGAAAAAAGGGAAAAAAGAAAAATAAAAAATGTGGAAAAAGTGAAAGAAATAAAGACAAAGACAAAGAAAAAGGGCAAAAATACAGCAAGAGCGAAAGAAAAAAAGAGAAAAAGAGTGAAAAAAAATTAAATGTGTAAAAAGTGAAAGTAATAAAGAAATACAGGCAGAAAGAATGCAAAATACAGCAAGAATGAAAGAAAAAAGAAAAAGATAAAAATAAAAATGTGTAAAAAGTGAAATAAATAAATAAAGACAGACAGACAGAAAGAAAGACAGAAAGAAAGAAAAAAAGACCACTTAAGGCTGAGAGGGGGACAGAGACACGGTGCAGTTGTGATTGTCTAGCACAGTCCAGGTGAAGGAGACACGCACACCTCATCACACACACCCACCACTCTCTCCATCCACATTACATAAGCTTCCCTGCTCAGCAGCACAGGCGCATCATCAACCTAAAGCCATATTATCTTCCCCATCCCTCTTACATCACACGCGTGCACACACACACAACCACAGACTTACACTCTATGACAGGAGACACATTCTCTTATGTAATTTAAAAATGGAGAGAGAGACAGAGGGAGAGGTGTCGTATGTTATGAGGGAATGGTCAGGGATGGTCATTCTTCACATGTGCTGTGAACACGTGTGTACATGTGTATGAGTACTCAGGCTCATAATGCGCTCTAAGGACACGACCTTCCAATCACTCAGTAAAAAACAGTGAACATACAAAATATCCATCAGATTCACAACGGGCGACTGTACCCTTCATCTAATGTTTGTTTTAACATTCATATGCGTGTGTCTGGTAATATTCCTCAGTACTTTTATCTTGCTCTCCAGTACAAAGATCAAAATATTCTTTAATGAATATACTAGAGAAGTGAAATGATTAAAGTTATATAAGTATATATGAAAAAGTTCATTTGCAAAAACTCATGTTTTTTCATTGTGCACTCCAATTAATCTCGATCAAAATGCTGGGTCATTTTGATTATAAAATACAAACACAATAAGACACAAAAACATGATAGCATCATAAAAAAAGGTAATTGTGTTTTTGCAAATAAACTCTTCATGTATATCCGTGGTGTCAAATCGATTAATCGTGATTAATTGCATCCAAAATAAAACTTAGTTTACACATAATATTTGTGTGTGTGTGTACTGTGTATATTCATATATATGCATGTAAATATGCACACATACATGTATATATTTAAGATATGTAATATATTTAAAAAAATATAAATTCTATGTAAATATGAATATGTATATACATATTTCTCAAATATTTATGCGTGTGTGTGTGTGTGTGTGTATCCTTTATAAATTTTACATTTTATTATAAATTTATATATTATGTTATAAATTATATAACTATTATATATATAACTATAAATACGAGTCTATAATTATTTTTTAAAATAATAATATTTTTAAAAATTTAAAATTTATTATTAATATTTTTGTACATTATAAAATGAGGAAAAATAATAAATAAATAAATAAACAAATCTAAAAAACTTGCTGAAACTTTAATTCTGTACAAATATACACCCATTACCATTCAAAAATTTGGGGTCTGTAAGATTTGTTAATGTTTATGAAAGAAGTCTCTTATACTCACCATTGTGTCATTTATCTGAACAAAGGTATATAAAATAATAATAAAAATAATAATAATAACATTTTTTTAAAAGATTATTTGAATGTGATTTATTCCTGTGATGTAAAGTTGAATTTTCAGCCTCACTACTCCAGTCTTCAGGAATCTTTGATATATAGAAAGTTCATAAGAACACCATTTATTAAAAAATATAAATATTTCGTAACATCATTAATGTATTTACAATGTAATGTACGTTTATAATGTATTTTACTTACTGTGTCCAAAGCAGCAATTTAGTAAAACTGATCTTACTAACCCCAAAATTTAAAAATGGTATACACACACACACACACACACACACACACACACACATACACATATACATATATGTTCAAAATGTCGTATGCGTGTGTGTTTAAAAAAGCAGAAAGAGTCAAAATCACTTTCTGATGAAATCAGCAGGGCTCCACAAATGTGGTCAATGACCTGTATCACCTTATTTATCGAAGTGCCCCATCAGCACTTCAGCTTTATCTTTCACTAGTAAGATCATATGGAAAAAAAGCATGCATTGCATTTTTAAATGTCTTAAGCGACCCTCTGACGTTCTGTTTTTTCCTCAGGAGGAGGTATTACTTAATCTAGTGAGATACAGGTTTCTGCTGACCTTAATTTAACACCAAAACAGCTTAAAACACCCTAAAAACCACCCATGAACACACCCTTTGCTGACCTTTTACACTTCTCCTCCTGTACAAATACGGTATAAGGAGGCTCTTGTCATGAGACACAAACACACACATATACACAAATGACGACACCATCAGCAGCGTTGTTTTTCTTGTTCAGCCATGGCACACAACAACATGCATGTTCAAGAACGTTCACACACGTCTTCCTGTTATGGGGAGACCGGGTCGCATTTCATCCCTGGAACTGATAGGAGAGCCGTGACTATAAAAATAGTACGAACTCCCACCTGCCTTCCTGACTTCAACTCAAACACGCACAGACACTCACTTCAAACTTAGAAGTTACAGATACATTCCACCCCTCAGATAAAAAAAAAAGGAGTCAATGGTAAGCAACCACAAAGATCAGTATTACTCATTATTACAGTGATTGCACGGCAAAGAAATACTTCGAAAATCTGAGATTAAAGTTTGAAAACCTTCCATTGACTAAGACTAAGACACTTTTAGAATATTTACCACTCAAAATCCAATTCAGTGACATCATCATATTAGCACAAGTTTGCATATTGGAGTATAATTTATATGACAAATTGGATTGGGACCAAAGGGTGAAAACTTTTGCAGCTACACGCTGACGTGCATATCTGACTTCTATACAAATCATAATACATCTTTGTCTTGTTCTCCAGTACAAATTTTGAAACATCCTTAAATCAGGACACTTGAGAAGTGAAATGAATGAAGTTCTAAAATCTTGTTTTCTGAAAACAAAAAATGCATTAAAATTAAATGAGTTTATACTTAAAACAAGGGATCAAAATCTTAATTCTAAGGGGGAAATGTGTATTTTTCTCATTTTGATCAATATTTTAAAAACAAGACTTAATTTCGTCATTTTGCATCTCAAGTAAATCTAACTTGACTTAGGAATGTTTAAATATTTGTACTTGAAAATAAGACAAGAAACTACTTTTTCCCCCAAGTCAAAAGTTTACATACACCTTGCAGAATCTGCAAAAAAAAAAAAAAAAAATTTTTACTAAAATAAAAGGGATCATACAAAATGCATGTTATTTTTATTTAGTACTACCAGAGAAAATAGTTGAATTTTTAAAAATAACCCTGATCAAAAGTTTACATACACTTCATTTTTTTTGCTTAGTGATAGTTGTTTGCCCTGAACAATTAAACTGCCTGCTGTTCTTCAGAAAAATCCTTCAGATCCCACAAATTCTTTGGTTTTTCAGCATTTTTGTGTATTTGAACCCTTTCCAATGATGACTGTATGATTTTGAGATCCATCTTTTCGCTCTGAGGACAACTGAGGGACTCATATGCAACTATTACAAAAGGTTCAAACACTCACTGATGCTTCAGAAGGAAACACGATGCATGAAAACTATGGGTCTCTCAGTTGTCCTCAGTGCAAAAAGATGGATCTCAAAATCCTACAGTCATTGTTGAGAAGGGTTCAAATACACAAAAATGCTGAAAAACCAAAGGAGGACCTAAAGGATTTTTCAGAAGAATAGCAGGCAGTTTAACTGTTTAGGACAAACAAGGGACTCATGAAACAAAAAGAAACACAGCTGTGGATCATTCTGGTAACATGTACTATGTTTTATCCCTCTTATTTTGATACAATAATTAACATTTTGCAGATTCTCCAAGGTGTATGTAAACTTTTGACTTCAACTCTATGCTCGGATCCAATTCATACTTCGTTTCTAACTGATCCTGCCTTTTCCACAACCACAAAACACATTTAAGCATTCATACGCGTCAGAGATCCGTCAGAGAGCTTTACAATATGGCCATGCTGTTTATTATTCATGCCTTTATTTTTGTGAACAAAGGACTGAAAACTGCCAGCAAAATGTTTTATTTACTCAGAGCAAAACAAAAAACAAAACTTAAACTAAAACTTCTTACATGCAAGCACTTCCAGAAAGATGAATCTGATAATATGTGCATTTGCTTTCCAAACCTCACATTAAAAGTTGAAATAAAAAATGATTTGCAGTGACAATAAACTGTCAAAGCTGCAATTTTATGGTTTGTCAGATGAAGAAATCACTAAGACCGACACGGTTTTGCAAATGCAGCCGAACGAACCGCAATTTCACAACTTACCTGAACTTGTTTTGGCTATATTTCAGATTCGTAATGTGTTTGGCCAAACATGCGTTATTATGGTAAAAACTCTGTAATGACTTGTTCTTTAGTACTTAATGTGAAAAACACATTGCCAGTCATATGTTGTGACATCCCTGTTAACCAGCGACTGTTGTTGTGTCTCAGCAGTGAATGTAACAGGAACGTAAACTTGAATTAACGCTACACAGAGGAAGTGTGAACAAAGTGTTGTGGGCTGATACATTTACACACATTTTCACCAGCACACGCCATCTAAAACAAGGCCAGTGGTAAAAAAACACATGCACACAAACACACAATGAAACTATCAGGTGAGGTTAACTGCACGCAACCTCAACGCACACGGACAGACAACAAAAACGGCCGGTTTGTGGTGAAGTCACACTGACAAACACCAGCAAAAAAGCTTAAAGGAAAAGAGAACAAGCACTAAGTAGGACGACTACGTTGGCGCGTGAGCGGGAAGCCCAACTACACATAGCAAATAATAAAACCAAAAATAAAAAACAACCTCAGCTACATCCAGCTCATCATCAAAGGCAATTAGCTGGAAGAGAAGAGCATACAGCAAAGTTAGTATTGTGAAGGAAGGAATCAGAGAACGCTCAAAAAAAAAAAAGGCCAAACAATGTTCGTTAGTCACATAACACAAGATTGTTATTGTGATTGTTATTCATTTAGTAGCATCAGCTTTGAAAGCATTAGTTGCAAACTACAAAAACGTGTGGATAAATCTTGTCATTTGGAGTTAAAGACCCCATGAAAAAAAAATAAAAGAAAAAAATGCAATCAAAATAAAATAAAGAGTTAAAAATCTAAAAAATAAAAAAAATTATAAAAAATAATACAGTGAAAATTAAATTAAATTAAATTAAAATTAAATACAATTAAAAATCTACAAAAATGTAAGAAATTAAAAAAACAATATAACAAGCTAAAAAAAAAATTAGAAAAAAACTAATAAAAAATAAAATAGATAAATAAATAATACATTGAGTTAAAACAAATAAAAATAAAATAAAAAAGTGATAAATATAAATTAATAAAAAAATAAAATACAAAAATTTAAAATTTAAAATTTACAAAAATTAAAAAAAATAAAAAATAAAAATTAATTAAAAAACAACATGAACAATCAAAATAAAATAAAAATATAATCGGAAATAAAAAAAGTAAAAAAAAAAAAAAATAAATAAATAAATAAATAAATAAATAAAGAAAAATGGCAATCAATATAAAATGAAATTAAAAATAAAATAAAATAAAAAACAAATAAATAAATAATATAAACAACCAAAATATAATCAGAAATAAAAAACAAATAAAAAAACAGATAAATACATAAATAATGCGTTGAGTTAAAAACAAATGCAATCAACACTAAATAGAATAAAAATTAAATAAAATACATTTAAAAAAAAAAAAATAAAATTTAAATGAAAACAATACAGACAATCAAAATAAAACCAAAATATAATCAGAAATAAGAAAATAATTAAAAATAAAACAGATAATAAACAAATAATGAATTCAGTTACTAAAAGCCTAATAAAAAATCTAAAATAAAAGAAAAATTGTAATCAATATAAAATTAAATAAAAATAAAAATAATATACAATTAAAAAAAAACAAAATCAAAAATAAAATTAAATAAAAAATAAGATTAAATAAAAGAAATACAATAAAAATGAAATTAAATAAAACAATATAAATACACTGGCATCTAGATGGCCTCAAAGCTAACAGACATGAAACTAAAACCTTAAACTCATTTTATTTTCATGGCGTCTTTAAATCAGAAATTAGATATAGCTAGAATTCACATTATAATAAAAAAATTGGACGTTCAAACATGGTAGTGACATTAATTGGGTGTTAATACATTTAGTACTGGTAAAATGGTTTATTTTTGGAAGCAAAACCACATTAAGAAAATCAGTGTTTTATAAAGTGTTAGGAGAACATGAGTCATGAACAGATCCACGTGTGTGTTTGTGTGCAATCATGTACATAAAAGCATATAGGCTAATAAGACAGCATATCAGATGTTTTACATGGTCTTCTGAGCTTGATTTTGGGCAGTACTGTGGAAAGACAAAGTGAAGTGTGCCCTGTGAGGCCCGTTTTGCTATTTTTATGAGTAATACGCACAAATATAACACCCACACCGGGGGTAAGAGTTCTTGTAATTTCATCAAGATGTATAATAGTGCTGTAGAAGACAGTTTGTGCAAGTAGAAGGCTATTTTTAATCTGTTTTGTGCAACTACAGTATGTAAATTACCTTTTCCCCATAGCCACGGTCTTTCGTCATCATTTCTCGAAGCGTCTGCAGGACTTTTATACACAAACGCTCCTCGTTTTCCTCTAAAAGCTGTTTAGTGTGTTTTATTAATCTGAAAGAGAAAAACAGTTTGTTTCACAAGTTTGTTTTAAAAATAGTAACATCTGATGATGTTATATATATGCTTTCACTGTAAGAACGCATGAATTATCGCTCTTTAATATAATACTAATAACTTAGAAATGATTATTAAAATAAAATAAAATAAAATAAATCATTCAGTTCACTTTGCAATCAACAACTATTGATTATTTTATTATTTATTTATTAATTTTATTTATTTTTTTATTTTTTTACTATACCCAACTTTAAAAGTGAACTGCTTCAGATAAGTGCTTGCTAAATGACCTGACAATGTCAGCAGCAACCTTTAATAAACTAAATAATTGAATAATAAACCATTTAACTGAGGAAAAATAAACCAAATTGAGCTGAGCTGTAACAGAGTCATTTTGCTCGACGGACAGTACAATGGACTCTCACATTGTAATGTAACGCCATTCCTGAATCAACTAATGCTACGTCTCAGGATTATTCCCACAGGAGCCGTCACACGTAAACAAACACAGACAGCCGCACAAACACACAGGTAATCCCTTTTGTAGCTCTGCCAAACTGACAGGAGTCTCTCACAGCATGAGGACAGGTGAAGGACAGTAAGCACTAGAGCACCATTGCATAATGCGGCCTGTGAGTGGATTTTTTTTTTTCTTTTTTCACGTTTTAAAGTATTAGAGTAATTAGAATTAAAACTGTTTTCATTTTGAATACATTTTTAGAATTCTGAAAACTTTTCATTTTGAATACACTTTTAGAATTTTGAAAATTATTTTCTATTAGAATATATTTTTAGAATTTTGAAAGGTTTTCATTTTGAAAATATTTTTAGAATTTTGAAAACATTTTTTATTTAGAATTTTGAGAACGGTTTTCATCTTGAATATATTACAATTTTGAGAACTGTTTTCTATTTGAATATGTTTTTAGAATTTTAAAAACTGTTTTCTACTTAAATATATTTTTAGAAATTCAAAAACTTTTAATTTTGAATATATTTTTTAGAATTTTAAAAACTGTTTTTATTTTGAATATATTTTTAGAATTTTGAAAATGATTTTCTATTAAAATATATTTTTAGAATTTTGAAAGCTTTTCATTTTGAATATTTTTTTTAGAATTTTAAAAACTTTTCTATTTGAATATATTTTTCGATTTTTGAAAACCATTTTCATTTAGAATATTTTTTAGAATTTTTTAGGTTTTCATCTTGAATATATTTTTACAATTTTGAGAACCGTTTACTATTTGAATATATTTTTAGAATTTTGAAAAACATTTTCATTTTAAATATATTTTTAGAATTTTAAAAACTGTTTTCATTTTGAATATATTTTTAGAATTTTTAAAACTTTAATTTTGAATATTTTTTAGAATTTTGAGAACTGTTTACTATTTGAATATATTTTTAGAATTTTGAGAACTGTTTTCTATTTGAATATATTTTTAGAATTTTAAAAACTGTTTTTTATTTAAATATATTTTTCGAATTTCGAAAACTTCATTTTTCAATATGTTTTTAGAATTTTGAAAACCATTTTCATTTTTAATATATTTTTAGAATTTAAAGAACTGTTTTCTACTTGAATATATTTTTAGAATTTTGAAGACTTTCTATTATGAATATATTTTTAGAACTTTGAAAACAGTTTTCTATTTGAATATATTTTTTACAATTTTGAAAACTGTTTGCGTTTTAAATATATTTTTTAGAATTCCCAAAAATGGCTTTTCATTTAAATACGCATTTTAAAAAGCAATTTATTTCAATGATGGCTAAGCTGAATTTTCAGCATCATTACTCCAGTCTTCAGAATCTCCTATGCCCCTGTACGCATTTTAGGTCGCCCAATAAAACATATTCATGGATGTCACTGGTTCATAACAAAAAAGAAAAAGACTGTTATGACTGTTTTGTCCTCTCAGTTCAGAAAGATGGCTTTATGGTGAAGGGTTATAGGAAATGGAAACTTACTTAGAAATAAAGCCTCCACTTTCGCATTTCCTCCTGGCGTCTGTGTTTTCGGGGAAGAGCAGCTCTGGGCGATGCAGTACGTCCACCAACACAGAGAGCTCAGCTTGAACCAGAGGCCGCAGACGATCCTCCAGAGCAGACACAATGTCCTGATAAACACAATTCAGAGCACAAACAACAACGTAAATTCAGTTATTTTGTTAATGACGCTCGCCAAGCACCAAATAGGAATGAAAACTGACACTGAGGAGCACATAAACACAGCTGACAACTTTATATTAGTAAATAAAACATCACAAAATATTTGTATGCCACATATTATACTTCTCATATACTTCTTAAGGTCAAAACTTTACATGCACCTTGCAGAATCTGCAAAATGTTAATTATTTTACCAAAATAAGAGGGATCATACAAAAATGCATGTTATTTTTTATTTTGTACTGGCCTGAATAAGATATTTCACTTAAAAGATGTTTACATGTAGTCCACAAGACAAAATAATAGTTGAATTTATAAAAATGACCCTGTTCAAAAGTTTACATACACTTGATTCTTAATACTGTGTTGATACCTGCATGATCCACAGCTGTCCACAGCAATGACTGTATGATTTTGAGATCCATCTTTTCACACTGAGGACAACTGAGGGACTCATATGCAACTATTACAGAAGGTTCAAACTCTTACTGATGCTTCAGAAGGAAATGCAATGCATCAAGAGCCGGGGGGTGAAAACTTTTGAACAGAATGGAGATGTGTACATTTTTCTTATTTTGCCTGAATATCGTTTTTTTTTTTCATTTAGTACTGCCCTTCAGAAGCTACAGAAGATACTTACATGCTTCCCAAAAGAAAAAATAAGTTAAAGTCACCCTGATCTTTAAATTCCAAAAGTTTTCACCCCCCCAGCTCTTAACGCAGTATTAAAAAATAAATAAATAACATGCATATTGTATGATCCCTGATTTTGGGTGTTCAAGGTGTGTGTAAACTTCTGACCTCAACTATATATATACACACATGTAACAAACAGGAGATCATGTCACGTGCAACAGCATATATGAACTGAGCATGTCTCCGTCTCTGTGTAAGAAACCGTCTCGTATATTTTCATTGGCACTAGCAGGTGTGGTAAAAAGCCATTTTTGGACCCCAGCCACACATATTCTGAGCACCAAGGGCATGATTTGTTTTCAAAGCGAGGGCTGAATCCAGCAGCCCCAAGGCTCATAGCAGAGACGTGAGCTGTGCAAACGTGTCTGAATACCCGCCAACTCACGCCACAGCTGCACGGGGGTGGAGACAGACGTGATGAAGCCATGGTTTACCGCAACTCGCTAACTCACCCTTCCCCTCCCCCAGGCCAGATGACACCCCTCCACTGACCTCTATCCCCCTCTTCACCATCCTCTGCGTGGAGTATGAAAGCAGTATTTAAAACGAGAGGAAATGCATGTTTCTAACCACAAGAGCACCGTCTGACGACAAGGCGACTTTTTTTTCGCATTTCAACATCGCACCTTTCAAAGAAAACAACCGCTGTTCCTTTCTTAAACACGACAGCACGGACTTCTCGATATCGCTGAAAACGCATCAGCAAGTAGCTGTATCCGTTTTTATTTTGTCATATGGGTCATTTAACCAAACAGTCATCACATTTTCTGATAATTTACCTGTACTCACCCTCATGCCATCCAAGATGTTCATGTCTTTCTTTCTTCAGTCGAAAAGAAATTAATGTTTTTGAGGAAAACATTCCAGGATTTTTCTCCATATAATGGACTTCAATGATGGTTAAAAAATATAAATTTTTAATTTTCTTTTAGAAAATGATCATTCGTTTTGCTAGATAAGACTCTTACTCATCGACTGGGATCGTGTAGAGCCCTTTAAAGCTGCAATGAAACTGCAATTCGGACCTTCAATCCATTGGCTCCATTATATTGAGAAAAATCCTGGAATGCTTTTCTTAAATTGTTTTCTTTTCGATTGAAAAAAGAAAGATATGAACATCTTGGATGACATGGAGGTGAGAAAATGATCAGAAAATGTTTAATCTGGAAGTGAATTAATCCGTTAATTTAGTGTTTTCAACTTTTAAATAATTATTTAACAATTATTTAATTTATAATTTTTGGAAATTACCATTTAACAATTTATTTCCAAAAAAATTGGAAATGAAAGCTAGCATATTTTGCACGTATTAAATAAACTGTCAAAAATAAAACTATTAAAATATAATAAAATATAATAAAACAATATTTTATAAGTCAACTCATTTTTTATGTTTGTCAGCATTGTTGCAATGTTTTTTTTTATAATAAATGAAATGCAAAATAAAAAAGTATAATAACACTATAATGCTATATTATATTTTAACACTGTATTAATATATATAAATCATTCTCTATTAAATAACAAAATTGAATGATTACATTACAAATCGCACTTTATTGTTCTAAGAACCTATGAATATTTTTTTCAAATCAAGTGATTTTTTTTTTTTTTTTAACACATTTTATTGAAATTATACAGTCAATCCTGTTACCATCAGTGCTGTTGTACTTCTGAAGGCATTATTTTATACCAGCATATGTAAAAATGTACTTTCCAGCATTTTTGTCTATTTGAAACCTTTCCAACAATGATTGTATGATTTTGAGATCCATATTTTCACACTGAGGACAACTGAGCAACTCATATGCAACTATTACAGAAGGTTCAAACACTCACTGGTGCTTCAGAAGGAAAAACGATGCATTGAGTCGGGGGGTGTAAACTTTTGAACAAAAAGAAAATGTGTAAATATGCCTCAACATCATATTTTTTTTCATTTAGTACAGTCCTTCAGAAGCTACAGAAGATACTTACAAAGACAAAATAAGTTAAATTTACCCTGATCTTCATTTAACTTGAGATGGCACAATGTGATTTATTATCACTTCAATGCAGCAGTTATCTGACAGAACATTTACAATCTTCTAGAAATGTCAAACTCAACCTAGATAAGGCACCTGTTTCATAAAATGCTCCATATAGTATATGGGTGTGAGTTAGGATCTTAGACTTGTGCCGAAAGAAAAACATTATCAAACATTCCCCCAGACTAAACTTCCCAGGAGATACATCACATACTGACTCAACTTCCCCATAACAATGCACGTGAATTCCTGGAATGAGCTTCCTGTTTCCCCACCTCTGCAAATTCCATTTTACAATGCGTCTGGAACAATATAGCTAGTTATGTACACGATTGACCAATCGACTGTATGCCCAGACAACAAAAAGCTATTTGTAAGCTTGTCTTCATAAAAACGCTACCGTGAAGCAATATTTTATGAGGCAAAAACATTCCGTCAATCCTCATTGGCTGTTCTCCCAGAGACCCCGCCCTCACCTGCAGCCTCTCAATGATGTTCCTGTAATCTTTGGAAGTGGTGAGCGTCGAGTCTCTTCTGGACGCGTTGCGAGCGGACAGCCTCCAGTTGAGGATGGTTTTCTGTACAACATTGTTGGATTTCACAAAGAGGTTGTTCACCTGGCTGTCCAAGTCCACCGGGATGGCGATCGCTCTGCTCTTGGCTAAACAAGACAGTTTAAAAATACACACATTACATGCTTCATAAATGTTTTTATTTGAAACATACAACCAAGGTGGAAAGATAAATGGAAATAGAGCTGTGTGAGTTTAATTCCTCAAAGCCTGAATGATCCTGGTCGAATACTTACCCACATCAGACAGAACCTTAATACAGCTCTCCACAGAGGCTTTCTGGGCAGGAACGAGCCAGTTACAGTGGTAAACTCTGAAAACCCCCTGCAGGAGCTGCACAAACACAGGCTGGCGGGTCTGAAGAAGAGCGAAAAACAACAAGGGAGGAAAGAGAACAGGATAGAGAGATTATATTAAACAGATAAAATCCTAAAAACCTTCAAAAGTAAATGAAATATCTGTACATCATCTTTCTGGTTTTTAATAGGCCTAAATAAAGCAGTACGGTGCTCCAGGTTCAACAGAAGTAAAAATCTAACCACAGCATCACTCAAAAAGTTTTAAAGCATTAATTAATTAATTAATTGCCCTTTAACTAGATTTAACTGAATAAATGCTTGGTTATATGTTGCCAACATAAAGAAAAAACTATTTAGATTTTTATTTAAAACAATATATATACAGTATCATATCATACAATATTAAAATACACAATTTATTAAAGAAAAAATATTTTTATTTAGCAAGGATGTATATTAATCAAAAGTGACAGTAAAGACATGCATGATGCTACAATAGATCTCTATCTTAAATAAATGCTGACCTGCATCTTAAAAAAATTATTAGAAATGCATTTTCACTAAAATATTAAGCAGCACAAATGTTGAAAATAATAAAGAAATGCTTCTTCAGCATCAAACCAGCATATGATTTTCAGAATGATTTATGAAGAATCATGTGCCACTGAAAACTGGAGTAATGATGCTTAAAATTCAGCATTACAGGAAGAAGTTATATTTTAAGATCTAAAAATGTTATTTATTCAAGAAAAAAAATAATTTAAATGGTAAAAAATATTTTATAATATTATCATTTTAATTTAAATAAGCATAAGATGCTTCTTTTTAAAAACAATTCACATCACATGAATAAATTATACTTTAAGATCTAAAATTAAATACATTTTATTAGAACAAAATATATATCATTTAAATGCTTAAAATATTTTACAATATTACAATTTTTATTACAATTTTTAATTATTTAAATAAGCATAAGAGGCTTCTTTAAAAAAAAATTTATTTTAATTTTTTTTTTTAATTCAGGTTTGTACCACAAGAATAAATTATATTTTAAGATCTAAATTTAAAATATACTCAAATGGAAAAATATATATATAATTTAAATGCCTAAAATATTTTACAATATTACAATTTTTATTACAATTTTTAATTATTTAAATAAGCATAAGAGGCTTCTTTAAAAAAAAATTCTGCTTCAAATCACAGGAATAAATTATATTTTAAGATCTAAAATTAAATATATTTAAACAGAAAAAAATATATATAATTTAAATGGTTAAAATATTTTACAATATTACAATTTTTATTAAAATTTTTAATTATTTAAATAAGCATAAGTGGCTTCTTTTAAAAAGAAAATCAGCTTTGCATCACAGGAATAAATTACATTTTAAGATCTAAAATTAAATATATTCAAATAGAAAAAAATATATAATTTAAATGGTTAAAATATTTTACACATTACAATTTTTATTAAATTTTTAATTATTTAAATAAGCATAAGAGGCTTCTAAAAAAAAAAAAAAAAATCAGCTTTGCATCCTAGGAATAAATTATATTTTAAGATCTAAAATTAAATATATTCAAATAGAAAAAAAAAATATATAATTTAAATGGTTAAAATATTTTACAATATTACAATTTTTATTACATTTTTAATTATTTAAATAAGCATAAGAGGCTTCTTTAAAAAAAAATCAGCTTTGCATCCTAGGAATAAATTATATTTTAAGATCTAAAATTAAATATATTCAAATAGAAAAAAAAAATATATAATTTAAATGGTTAAAATATTTTACAATATTACAATTTTTATTAAAATTTTTAATTATTTAAATAAGCATAAGTGGCTTCTTTTAAAAAGAAAATCAGCTTTGCATCACAGGAATAAATTACATTTTAAGATCTAAAATTAAATATATTTAAACAGAAAAAAATATATATAATTTAAATGCTTAAAATATTTTACAATATTACAATTTTTATTAAAATTTTTAATTATTTAAATAAGCATAAGTGGCTTCTTTTAAAAAGAAAATCAGCTTTGCATCACAGGAATAAATTACATTTTAAGATCTAAAATTAAATGTATTCAAATAGAAAAAAATATATAATTTAAATGGTTAAAATATTTTACACATTACAATTTTTATTAAATTTTTAATTATTTAAATAAGCATAAGAGGCTTCTTTAAAAAAAAAATCAGCTTTGCATCCTAGGAATAAATTATATTTTAAGATCTAAAATTAAATATATTCAAATAGAAAAAAATATATATAATTTAAATGGTTAAAATATTTTACAATATTACAATTTTTATTAAATTTTTAATTATTTAAATAAGCATAAGAGGCTTCTTTAAAAAAAATCAGCTTTGCATCCTAGGAATAAATTATATTTTAAGATCTAAAATTAAATATATTCAAATAGAAAAAAAATATATATAATTTAAATGGTTAAAATATTTTACAATATTACAATTTTTATTAAAATTTTTAATTATTTAAATAAGCATAAGTGGCTTCTTTTAAAAAGAAAATCAGCTTTGCATCACAGGAATAAATTACATTTTAAGATCTAAAATTAAATATATTCAAATAGAAAAAAATATATAATTTAAATGGTTAAAATATTTTACACATTACAATTTTTATTACATTTTTAATTATTTAAATAAGCATAAGAGGCTTCTTTAAAAAAAAATCAGCTTTGCATCCTAGGAATAAATTATATTTTAAGATCTAAAATTAAATATATTCAAATAGAAAAAATATCTATAATTTAAATGGTTAAAATATTTTACAATATTACAATTTTTTAATTAATTTGTAATTATTTAAATAAACATAATAGGCTTCTTTTAAGGAAAAAAAAAAACATTTTAACTGTCTAAACTAAACTAGTAGAATTACTGCACATGCAATTTTTGTTTGATTGTACAAACTAAGCGACTGGTTTCTGTGGTATTCCACAGAAGAAGATGCTATCAGTGGAGATTAGCTTGCATTGAACTTGACACATATCTTTAAACACGGTTTCTAAAAAAAAGAAATAATAATAATAAAAAAAAAAAAAAAATGAATACAACCAAATTCATGGACATTGCTCTAATTTTATTGCAGATACTTTGGTTAAAAGGGTAACAAATTATGACGTATTAACACCTCAATTGACAGAAAGTTGACTAACAACACGTCTTACCACCAACACAACGGGTGAGAACCCAACAACGCTCACAAGAAAACTGTGCAAAGCTAAAAGGAAGGATGACACGTTTACCACGCTACATTGGTGAGACTGGTTCAAACGCTTTATGGACAGCTAGTCAAGTACGCAGAAGGGGCACAATTGTGAAAGAAAACCTCAGTGTGATCTAGTTTCCCACTCAAACAGGATTACTAGAGAAGAGTCTAACCCAAACTACGTCACCACATTCCATGTGCAACCACTGTGAAGTCATCACTAAGCGGTACCTCAGTTATTTTGCCTAAAATGGAGGCCTGTCACAACAAAGAGAGATGTGAGAGATCAGAAAAGGAAGCTGTCATGAAGCAACATTTCCAGGAAAGAATGAATGGGGTTTAGGGTCGATACACGACACAGTAGTAGAAATACTTCCTACTTTACAGCTGCAGACTACTACAGAAAGCTATTGTAATATATATATTTATATATATAAAAATTTAATAAATATAAAAGGTTATTTTAAATATAATATTTTGATATATATATATATATATATATATATATTTTTTTTTTTTTTTTTTTTTTTTCTTCTTTCTTTTTCTTTGTATACAGTGTATACATATAATTTTTTATATGGTCAAAGTAAACCAGACATCCATATTACTACAAAGATTTTAACATAAAATAAACACTTTTTCTTATTTTCCATTCAATCAGAATATCCATAAAAAAAAATAAAATTTCCACAAAAATATTTTCTGTAAGAAATATTTCTTAAGCTCCAAATCTACATATCAGAACAATTTCTGAAAAATAATATGGCACTGAGGACTGAAGCAAAAAAATCAGTTTTGCCATTACAGGAACATTTATTTTATATATTTGTTTTATTTATTTTATAATTTTATATGTTAAAATATAAATCAATGCAGCCTTGGAAGAAAAAATAAAATTATATATATATATATATATATATATTTTTTTTTTTTTATTAATATATATTTATATATATTTATATATATATATATTTTTAAATATAACAATAATAATAATAATAATAATAATAATAACAATAGTAAAAATATTTCACAATTTTACAATTTTTATTTACTTTATAATTACTTCATAAGCGTAAGAGGCTTCTTTAAAGAAATATATAATGTATAAAAATATATTCAAACATAAAAATATATTTAAATTGTCAAAATATTTTTACTTAATTTACTACTTTACAATATTACAAATTTTATTTAGTTTGTAATTATTAAGTGTAAGAAGCTTCTTAAAAAACTAAATAATAGTTTAAAAAAAATTAATAATAATAATAACAACAATAATAATAATAATAATAATAATTAATAATAATAATAATAATAAGACACCGAAAACTGAAGCAAAAATTTCAGCTGTGCCATTAAGGGAATATATGACATTTTTATATGCTAAAATATCAATGCAACCTTGCAAAAAAAAATAATTAATTATATTTATTTAATTAAAAAAAAAAATTATATTATATATATATATATATATATATATAAAAACAGTAAAACGGTGTGGTACAGATATAGTACCATTCATGTGATTTCTTTTCTCTGCAGACAGCAAAGTCAGACAGGCTACATGGAAAGACAGTTAACAGAAAAAAGACAAGTTTTTCCAAGAAAAACTATACTGTCTGCCTCCACATCCACCAACGCTCTACTATGTGGAGTATCTGTAGGCAAGATCGGCCCTGGTTTCTCTCATTGCGAAATGGAGATGTGGGAAGTCGTGTTTGTTGATGTGCAAGAATATGAGAGAAGAGAATTCTTGGAAAGCTCTGACCAATGCGTCAGTCGCCAGCGGTCAGGCCGATTCTTTAGAAACCTGCGAGTGTGACGAAACCGTATAAATTTCTACAAATCCTACGGGTCTCACAAAAGGGTTAGGGCTACAGAAGACAAGAGGCTTTCACAGATACTTACGTACATATGACGTGCCACCTAAGCGAGGAAGAGGTAAAAAGGGTTAAGATATTATCTGGAGGGTTTCTTTTCCAATGTATAAAGATAATGGTGTATTTACTTCGAAGAAATCAAACCGCCGTAGAAGCTGAAAGTTGTGAACCAAAATTGAACTGAAACTGACATCTGAAAGCAACATATACTTAACATATGCAAATATGTTATCAATATTTCTGTATATACTACAGTATTTTGGTCATTTACCTGTAAACTAGTGCTCTGGTCGGAGAAAGGCGAGCTAAAAAATGTCGTCACGATACTCATTACGGTTTCTGTCACGTAGTTTTCCAACGTTGTGTCAGCATGTTTGCGGTCGCTTGTATTGTTGCAGACCTGGATGCAAAACAATCATAAAGAATAGACTGAATTATTGTGGCCTTGAGTCATTTGCTTCAGTAAGCACAGTCAGAACGTACACTGATTCACCCCTTTCCTGCACCAAAAAAAGGAGTCAGATCGACTGCAGACGGCCAGACATCATATAAATAAAACCCCATACCATACCACAAATAGTGAATCACTCCGCCTTGACTTAACAAAAAACCCACAGGCAATCAACATCAATTAGACAATGTTAGCTGCATGCTGGCAAGCAACAGATTGGTACTTTTTGGTACTTTACACCTAAACGATTCATCGGGGTTGAGAAAAATCCCCAAATCGGCTTCCATTACCCTGCATATGTCGACCAGAAAGTTCTCAAAGAGCTTCCACATGTGGTTGCTGGTGTAGATCTCCTTCATTTCGACCTCTGTGTCCACGTAGCAATGGTTCAGGAAGTTGATATACGCAATTTTGACCTAAAAAAAAAGGACACAGTATAGACATAACTTAATATTTGCAACAAAATATATCAAAAGAAGCCATATTCTGGGGCTACTAGGGAGATGACACCATTTCGATCAATTTTTTGTAATTAAAATTTGATGTAATAAAATATACTGAATGAAAAATGTTAATTCTATTTATTTATTCAAAAATGTATTTATTAAAATCTACTAAAATTCTAAAAAATAAAATGTAAATGAATTTAAGTTTTGTGTAATATTTACAGTTTTGTACATTTTACAATTTAGTTTGTTTTATGTATTAAAATACAGATTTAAAAATAGAACTTAAAGTTTTATGTATTACAATAGAATGATGAAAAATTGAAAGAAATTTCAATTGTTTTGTATTAAAACAAGCTAACTGTACTAAATTGTGTGTATTCAAATCTAATGAATAAAATAAAAAAATAATTAATAAAATGTATTAAATTACAT